>NC_064812.1:31380792-31486275 GCF_023721935.1 Panthera uncia
GGCAGGGTGGGTGATGGGTATTGAGGAGGGCACCTTTTGGGATGAGCACTGGGTGTTGTATGGAAACCAATTTGACAGTAAATTTCATATATTAAAAAATAAAAAAATTAAAAAAAAAAATTAAATGTATGCCATTCAAAGCAGGTGTCATTAAATGAGATACTGTAATTCATTTTGAAGCAGCTTTAGTGACTCAGTCACATGAGAGTTTAAATTTGCATTAAAACAAGGGATGAATAAATGACCAAAATAATAGACTTTAATGTAGACATGAAAATATTGCTGGGTACACATGAAACCATACTCAGGTTCACCAGTTCATAGAGGGTCTGTGAATGTGCTTTATCAAATAAGGCAAATTTCATTTATTTAATTATAAAAATGCTAGTGAGGGTGATACGAACGAGACTAGAAGAACAAGTTGTAGAAATTTTCAATATCCTTTGTGGAAAGTGGCTTAGCAATCTAGATCTAGAGCATTTAAAATTTTCTCACCTTCTGATTCCATTTCATTTTTAAGATTCTATTCTAATAATTCAAAATGCAGACAAAAATTTATGCAGAAAGATGTTCATAGTAGCATTATTAATACAACAAAGACTGGAAACTCTAAGCATCTAGTGATAGCAACAGAATAAATTCTGATACTTCTCCAGGTTAAACTAATGCAAACATAAAAATGATATTTAGTGTCTCATTTTAATGATGTGAGAAAATTGTACAGTATTAAGTTAAAAAAATGTAAAACTGTGTCTAATTATGTGACTAAAAAGAAAATTCTTGTGGAGAAAAGTCATAAAGGAAACGCACCAAACTCTTAACAATGGTTATCTGTGGCTAGTCAATGGTTGATTGTTAGCTTCTATTTTTTTTTTGTATTTTCCAAACTTTCAGAAGTGTGCATTTTTAGAAATCAGAAATAAACAGTGCATGTTATAATGATTTTTAAACGCTGGATTCTATAACCCATGGTATCTGAAGTAGAAACATTATTTTCATGCACACAAATCTCATATTCTGTTCATGACAGTTTCTATTTGGACAACCTGGTCCACTTGTTGAGAGAACTGGGCGGATGCAACTTAGCTTTGGTGGATAGGAAGTTATGCAGCCTCTTCAGAGGCTGTGTCCCAGAGCCTGCTAGTTCTCTCCCTCTTATATGTATTCATCTTTTTCAAGGATAGAGGGTTTAATTGGGCACTAAGTTGTCCAGTAAGTAGTTTCTAGCCAATGAGAAATGAACAGAAGCAACACGACAACTTTTGAAGCACGTTCCTACAAAGAAAGTTCTGTGCCCATCTTTTCTTTTCCCTTCTTTTCACTGGTTAGGATGCAGATGTTAGAGTGGACACTAGAGAAGCCTTTTTTTTTTTTTTTTTTTTGGACTTTAGGATGGGAAATGAGTATTAAGGATGCCAGAGTAACTAGAGTAAGTTTCTACCACTGACAGCGAAAAATTTGCCCAGGACTGCCTACCTCAGACTGCTGTGCGGGGCAAAAAGAAAATCTTTTGGCCTTTATTATAACAGCCAAATTAGTATCCTAACTATTGCTGTTCTATCTGACAGAAGCAGCTGGATTTGGTTGGCTACTTTTAGAAGATTAGTTCACCATTAATTACACCCAAACTAAAATTACTATATTTATTAGCCATTCCCCAACATTTAAATAGCTAATCTTAACGCATTCTATAGGGCAATTAATATAGCTATTTGAGAGTGCAGAGTGCCATGCTACTTGAAACCAGATGTCCCCGAAGCCATCTAGGGTTCTTCTAAGAATGAATGCCTTTTTTTTTTTTTAATTAAAAATCACTCATAATTTGCCATATGGCTCAGACTCAGTTGCTGGAGAAGATTCAAAGTATTTGTTGGGATGATGTTGGGAGCACTTTCAGGCCACATGGCTTTCTACACCAGTACTGAATTAAGAATCAGGTTCTCAGCCGTTCACAATAGAATGTTAGAAACTTCAGATCTGATGTCTTAAGTATAAAGTAACTTTGATTTACTTTACATCTTAGAATACTATATGCTATGGTCCCTTCTTAGAGAACTAAATCTTGAATTAACCACAACAGAATACTGTTCAAGTATTTAAAATGGCTTTATTTGAAAGACTAATAGATGTATTTGCAATCTATTCTAGATTCTCCAAATCATGTCTCCTATTAAATCAAAACATCAGAAAACAAAAACGTATACAAAAAGTTAGTATTTGACTGGTGTTTCTGACCTAATCTAGGAGAATCATTATTGGATGTAATGTCTCTGTGAAAACACTTTCTTCTTTCTTTTTCTTTTTTTCTTCCTCTTCCTCTTCTCCTCCTCCTTCCCCACTCCTTTTTCTGACAATACTTAATTCAATAAGCTCTTCCTTGAATTTAATTTCCAGAAGTATAAGGTGAACTTCAAGCTTCCCTTTCTTTCAATTATATATCTCACATATACATATAAAACCCAGTGTTTCCCATTTAATCACAACTGGTCTGGTGGATATCTGCCCTTTTAGCCACCTAGCATATATTCGCACTACTCTTCCTGACATCACCCTACTCCAAGGCAACCCATGTGTTTCAAGGGTAACTGACTTGGCCTCCAAATTAAAAGTAGAATCTGTGGCTCAGTCCTCAGGAATTGGCATGACCCCATACCTAGGTCACATTTATTGAGAAAAGAATGGGCAAGTGCTCTAAGTTGATTCATTTAGGCCAAAGCTCAGGATTTTTGTTTGAGAGTAGAAAAAACTTTTCTTCTTTGCTGAGTATCAGTGAGATAGCATGTATAAGATACAAGTTCTCGACCATTCATAATAGATTGTTGGCTACTTCAGACTAGACATTTTAATCACAAAGAAACCTGAATGTGAACAAGGTAACCATGTTGGGACCATGAAGTAGGAAGCCTCCACAGAATATAGGTAGCACTAAAGTAGAGGTGAGAAATGGAGAGAGCATGAGTGTGGGTCCATTTCTCATCTTTTAAGTAGACAGATCAAGCCTGACCTTGTCAAGCTTACCTCTGGATTTCAGTCACCTTTGCCTATGAATTTATTTTATTAAAATCAATTTGAGATTGATTTTCTGTTGCTTGTAACCAAAAGCATCCTGATAGAGACAGCAAGAAATTGAGACAAATTCAGGGCTTATCTCCAACACTAATTTCATCTCACATTCCTGATAATGACAATTTCCTCTCTTCCAGGTGGTCCTTGTTTTGTTTTGTTTTTAATTTAATTACACCATTTTACAGTATGTTTAATTTCATAAACCTCTGCAGACTTTTCTTGCATTGCATGGGAAGGTGATGAGAAAGAAACATATGTTAATTCTCTGCTTACTTTGTTAGACATTTAATGTGTACTATTTTATTTAATTGTCAAAACTGAGACTTTAGATTTTTTTTAATGTTTATTTATTTTTGAAGGAGAGGGAGACAGAGTGTTAGTGGGGAGGGGCAGATAGAGAGGGAGACACAGAATCCGAAGCAGGCTCCAGGCTCTGAGCTGTTAGCACAGAGCCCAACGAGGGGCTCAAACTCACAAACCATGAGATCATGACCTGAGCCAAAGTCGGACACTCAACCAACTGAGCCCACCCAGGCACCCTAAAACTAAGACTTTAGGATTTCCACTAATCTATAAGGAAAATAAGATTCAGAGAAGACAAGATTCCCAAGGTCACACAGCCGTTAATTCAGCTGCTAGGATCTGAATCCCCAAAGCTCAATCTCTATTACACTAGACTGCTTTTGATGAGTAACAAATTCCAACCAAATAATAACAGGCCCAGGGAAATACCATTTAATATATGAGTGTTTGAAACATTGGCTACTGCCTGCCTCTCTAAATTTGTGTCATGTTTTAAGAATTAAAATTTTTGTTTTGGAAAAAAAATGAGTATTTTTCAGGTCACACAGGGATAATTTCAATGTCTGCAAAATAAGACAGGTTATCACTGAGTCCTAAAAAAACATGAATGTGCTAATTTGAACAGTCTGACAACTAGTACCTATTTTCCCTCAATCTTTGTTTCAGGAAGCACCATATGTTTGAAATGATTCTTTATTAAAGAGCTATTTTTAGATATCTTCCCCATCTCTCTAAGCCAGGTCTCACAGTTCAAATCTACCTCTATATTTAAAACATGATTCTTGGCCATTCTTCTGTTTTCATACTTTAATTTCTCCTTTGATTTTTTTTGGCAACTTTCTAGTCCATAATAACCTCCTTCCCCTGCAGATGGGAGGCCAGCCTCTTTGTCTACTTTTATATCATGTTTTTCTAGCATGCATTGAAGTTCAAGTTTCATACTTTTTCTTTCGACATCTGTTTAATTCTTCATTTTAAATTCTTGCTCCCCTCCTCTCTCTAAATCACCACTCTTTCAGCCAGCCTCTTCCCTAATTGTTAATATTGGCAACTATCCCTCTGTAAGCTACTCCATAGATAGCAAAATCATGTCTAAATCTCGTGGCAATCACTAACTGACCACTTCAAACTGATCCTATGCAATACAGAAAATATAAAAAATATACAGAAAATATAGGCTCTGGACTTCCAGGTCTACATAGAAATATCTTCAAGGGACAAAAAAAAAAAAAAAAAAAATCTCCAATCTGGAGATGCTGACATAGTGGGAGCAGCATTAATGATGGTGTTTATGAATATCAAAGTTGGAGCACATGAGGAAGAATAATGGAATATTGTCTGATGCATCGTTTCACGTAAGAGTGGATGATAAAAACGTAAGAATCATGGCCGGGCGTGAAACTCAGATCAAACCATGAAAGCCACACCATGACAGTGAGCTGACAAGAAAGCAGTAGCTGTGAAAACTTATGTAAGGCCACCTTCAGCTGCAACATGTTCTGGTTATTTCAAAGCATTTGCACCTAGAGATATAAATAATAATCTATTTACCTTGGAAAAACAACTCCCACACAGACATTTCACATCTGATTCCATGAAAGAAGAACACTGAACAGGCTACAAATATTTCACAAGGTTTTACTGTGTTTCCGGGTTTCATAACAGTTTGTGATTAACTTAAATGGACACTGTCAAACTTTTTACACTATTTTAGCAAGATTTTATCCTTGCTGGGTTATAGGATCTTGGATCCCAGGAAATGTAGAAATGGTTATTGACAAAATTTAGTATGCAATGACCTTTTTAAAACTTTTTTTTAAAGTTAATTTATTTATTTTGAGAGAGAGACTGTGTGCATGCAAGCAGGGGAGGGGCAGAGAGAGAGGGAGAGAAAGAATCCCAAGCAGGCTCCTCAGTGTTGGCACAGAGCCTGATGCTGAACTCAAACCCATGAACTGTGAGATCATAACCTGAGCTGAAATCAAGAGTCGGACGCTTAGCTGATTGAGCCACCCAGGTGCCTCTAAACTGGTTTCTAAATTTTTTTCAGCATAATACCTACTATCTGTGAGAGTGCAGGGAAACACTCAATCTCAGTTGACGAGATTGTAAATTGACATTATCTTTTGGAGAACAATTTGGCAATATATGTAATAATTCTCTAAAATTGTGAGTAAATTACTTGCACTTGGCAATTCTACTCTAATGAATTCATCCAAACAGTAGTAAAGAAGAAAGGCATATATTTGTCTCACTGTTGATTAAAATACTATTATAGACAAAAAAGAACAAACAGAAAACCTTACAAGGCAGACAACAGAGGATCTACTGAGTAAGCTGGGATATATCTACACTGTAGAATACTATATAGCCACTGAAAATGATGCTGCAGAATCCATTTATTGGCCCCAAAAGATACAGAGGATAAATTAGGTTAAAAAGAGTATTGAGTGCGCACTCTTGGCTGGCATGTTTTAGATGCTGGAAGAACAATACTGAACAAATCAAAGCACATTCCGGGCCGTTGCACCCCATACTCTGGTGTTGACCTTAGCACCATATAGTATCAGCCTGTTTTGTCAACGTGTACACATTGTGCACACATAGTTTAGAAAGCTGGCAAATTATATTTTAGGTTGTTCTCTCTGGAGAGTGTGTTTATGCTTCCTTTCTCCTATTTTAAAATTTTTGTTTAATGTTTCTATTTATTTTTGAGACAGAGCATGAGCAGGGGAGGGGCAAAGAGAGGGGGAGACACAGAATCTGAAGCAGGCTCCAGGCTCTGAGTTGTCAGCACAGAGCCCAATGTGGGGCCTGAACTCACAGAGTGTGAGATCATGACCTGAGCTGAAGTCAGACGCTCAACCAACTGAGCCACCCAGGCACCCCCCTTTCTCCTATTTTTTATATTATCCAGTATTTTGTATAGTGAATAATCATGTTATTTTTAATTTAAAGATTTTCATATGCAACAGCCAGTAATAGTGAAAAAGTAGTGAAAAGGAGCGATGAGAAAAGGTTTTCTAAACACAGGAAGCAACCGACTTCTTCTACTTCAGATGTATTTCATTCACAAAAATTAAGGCCAAGACAAACAGAAAAAGAGACAGCCAGCAGGACAATTATTTCAATAAATGTTTTCATTCTTTTTACCGAGACAATTCAGGAGGAAAAGATATATATATATATATATATATATATATATACACACACACACACACACACACACACACACACATATAGATAGATGGATAGATATACTTTATCATCCCTCTAGTATAGTTTTGGGATTATAACTTTTCTGTAGGGACGAGAGGTCAGAAGCCAAAAGATTTCACTGAAAAGGTAGGTTTGAGATACCAGAAATGATGCCAGATAAGAAAAAGAATACAATTTATGCAGGATCAGAAGTGTAAGTGAAGGATTCTGTACTTGGAATTTTAAATACTCCCTCATTTATGTATCATAAATCCATGAAGTAGGTGTTCTCCATTTGTCTCACATGAAGAATGTGAGAAGGTTATCATGTTCATATTCATGCACTTAGGAAGTAAGGAAACAAGATCTGAATGCATATCTGGGTCCACAATTAGTCCTTCTTTCATGAACTTGGTTGGTAGAGAAAACAAGATATAATAGAGTCAAAGACCTTAAAAGTCAGAGTTTTAGGTCAGCAAAGGACCTTATAGATCATGTGTTTCCATTTCCTCATATTATAGACGGGAATACAATGACTCCGGGAGGCTAAGAAACTTATCCAGGGTCACATTCCATCAGCAGTAGAGAGTAATGATCATAAAATATCATAATTTGAATCATTAAGCAATTATTTTATTTTCCTTTGGCCATTGTTCGGTGCCAGTTAGCAAATTATTCAGTGATCACATATCATCCAGATAGATAGCTTCATGCAATTAATTCCATTTACATTTTAATTGAAGATATTCTGCATTTAATCTCTAACTGAAATGGAGAGCCAGAGAACTTACTTTTTTAATTATTTAGTTTTTGTTTCCATTACCTTTATCAACTCTTCCTACTGTGTGTTTTGAAAAGATGAGTAGACAAGGTTTTCAAATGATGCAATATATTTACTATTTTGACAGACCATCATGGGCTTCCAAATGTTCCCCATTTTAGTAGTTTTAATAGCATTTATATTTGGTATTACAATGAGATTTGGCAGTCCATCTCTGGAGCAGTAACTCCTTATTTGGGTAATTACCTGGCAGTCTGCTCACACAAAACCATGTAAACAGATGAGGCTAAAAACTATCTGAATTCATTCCTTGCTGAGGCAAGCACAAAATGAAAGCTATGCATCAAACGAAGCATCCCTCCTTTTTGAGGCAGCCTCTGCCTAAACCACATGGTGCTGATGAAACTGCAGAGCATCTGGTGAAGCCATGAGTCATCTTTTTAAAACCCAAGGAACCTATCTGAAGTGTTTGGTCCACCCGTTGTGAATCTAAATAAAGTCAACATCCCATATACGTCTATACTCATAGCAAGCATTTATAAAAGACAGTGTTCCCTCTTGCTTCCTCTTCCTGCACCCAATGTGATAGAGCGTGAAAAAAAGTCTTATGAAAGGTAAGATATACAAGTTCCTAAGGCAAGCTTTTTGTAGCATATTGGAAAAATAAAAATGAAATGGGCTTAAGAAGAGCAGTTTGATCAGAGGATGGGATCTACTTGTCATGACCTTTAGCAAGTGGTCATGACTGTAACGCCATAAGGAGCCTAAGCCATTCAGAGTTACGTGCCTGCTCAGCAGATGGTACTCCCAGGGCATGCACGGACTTCAGGAGAGCCCCTATAGGTTATCCGTCAAGGTTCAGGACAGGGACCACCTCTGGATGCCTGCTATGAACAATCCTGGTCAGCTTTACACAACTTCCATAGAAATAAAATGAGTCACTAGGGAGCATCCTTCTTATCAGGACAGCCTTAAGGGTGAGGCTATGCAAAAAGAGCTCAGAGAAAAAACACCTTAACTAGTTTATAGAGAAGAATTCTGTAACCAGTGGATCTCTCAAACTTTCCTTAGCAAGCTGACATCCCTCTCTTTATTACTCAGGTTAGTGTCTATTTATAACTGCATTTCTTCAGTACAGTGGACAATCTGTAGCCCTTGGTTTTCCAATTTTAGTGCCAGTAAGAATTATATGTTTCAAGTGCAGACTCCCAAGTTCCATCCCAGACATTCTGGCTTTCTCCACATTACCTCTAGTTTTACGTTTCTCAATGGTTTTCATCCATGATGCCTTTTGAAATAGGGTGTGTGTCTCTTTCCACTCTGAGAATTGTGTGTTGGGACAAATCTTTACCAACTGTACTTTTATTTTCTATTTTGAAAAAAATGGGCTTATTTTGTCCCGGTTGACAAATATAATTACTATTATATTAAAATATTTAATGTGTTTTTTTCAAACTACATCCCAGTTGAGAACTGTCATTTTTCCATCATTTTTCCCCAGTTAAGAACTGTCCTGTGGTGCCTCAGTGGCTTAATCAGTTAAGCATCCAACTCTTGGTTTCAGCTCAGATCATGATCTCACAGTTTGTGAGGTTGAGCCCTGCCGTGGGCTCTATGCTGGCAGTGTGGAGCCTGCTGGGGATTCTCTCTCTCCCTCTCTCTCTCTGCCCTTTGCATTCTCTCTCTCAAAATAAATAAGTGAACTTAAAAAAAAAAAAAAAAGAAAGAAAGAACTGTCCTATTCCTAAGGAGTATTTGTATAACTTATGTTTGTGGTTGATGTGGGTTGTTGGAATTTGGGAGAAACAGAATGGAGAGACACATGGGTGTAAGTAGTATCCTTGGTGCCAGGATGTAGGGAGAGCCATTGCTAGTCTCAGGGTAAAGTATATTAATAATAAAATATCAAGAACCTTGGGACATCTTAGACAGGAAGATTATTATATGGATGGGACAGGGCTAACGTTCAACAAGTTTGTATCAGAGATACTTTTATACTGGCTGATGTGTAGCTACTGCACTAATCCCCAGATGGCCTTCTCCCTTGATGTCTAGGCTCCTCCATTTGCCCCCTCAGACCAACTGATGATTCAGGTACTAAAGCATTGACAATTACGTGGCAGGGGGCATCCAGGCTGGTGATCCTGACCTGTGATTGCATTTAACTGATTGCATTCAATTTAGCAACCAAAGTGGTTGCTAAATATGTTGAATATCACTTTGGATAGGGGTGAAATATAAAAACATTCATAATAATCCATTATTTTGATTGAGCCATCTGTAGAAACATGAGAAGAATGAAGGGGCTCAGATGAGACCTGAAGAATTACCCAGCTAAGTGTTACCTAAATTACCAACTCAAAGAAGCATATGTTCAATAAATGGTAGTTGTTTTAAGCTACTACGTTTGAGTTGGTTTGTTATACGTTAGTAGCAATTGATATAAAAAGGGCTATGTCCTTTCACTTCCCACAGTAGCCAGTTCAAGAAGGAAGCTTTTGGGGCACCTGGGTGGGTCAGTGGTTAAGCGTCCGACTTCAGGTCAGCTTATGATCTCATGGCTGGTGAGTTCAAGCCCTGGGTCAGGCTCATGTGCTGACAGCTCAGAGCCTGGAGCCTGCTTCAGATTCTGTGTCTCCCTCTCTTTCTGCCCCTCCCTGGCTTGCACTGTCTCTCCCTCTCTCTCAGAGATAAACATTATATATATAAAAGATCCCAGGTCAGATAGGAGGGTTTTGTCACTAACATGAGTGGCATTTACACTGCAAAGGACAGCATCTCTCCTTTATGACTGTAAAGGTTTGTTCTTGTTGCATTTTAGCTTAGTTCATCCTTAGTTGAGTACAGAGATGAAGAATAAATGAGGAGTTCCAAAGGATCCTGTGTGATGAATTCAACAAGTAGAATCTAGGGGAAACATCTCCTTCTTTCTTTTCTTAGGGGCTGCCTCACAATAAGGTGGTTTCCAATAAATAAGTAGAATTCCACAAATAGTAGTTTTACTGAGAATGGCTTTTTGCTGATTCTGTGGCTCAGATAATAAACAGGTCAGGGAAATGTTAATCTCCTGAGTTAGCTGCCAATCGGTGTTAGAAGTAACCTAGGCCAGAACAGTAGCCTCTGTGGGTAACATAATCCTTAACTTTATGCTTTATATGATTAAAGTCTCATTTTAAATTAAGCACTAACTTAACAGCTATGTATGGAATTATTTCCCATGCTTCAGCTACCTTATTAAGGACAGCAAGAAGTCAAAATAGTTTTAAGTAGCATTAAAGGGAAGCCTTCTTTAAATCCTACTGTTCAGCTTTTTAGGTAATGGGTTATATGTCTTTCATTAGATTAAAAAAAAAATCTTAATCAATTAACTGGAAGAGCTCAATGCAGAAAATGTTTCATTAACTACACAGAGCAAACAATAAGAGAAAAAGGAATTGGAGTTTATGGGTACATGTGAAAAGAAAAGAATCTGATTCACAGGGGTTCAGGAAAAAAAGAAAAACTGCAGGCGAGTATTTGCTCAGACTGCATAAATAGCTTGGGGGTTAGGAAATTAACGAGAGAAGGGAATTGCTCAGTTTCAGATGAGAGAACAGGAAGCCATGGCCTAAAGCTACGGAAGGAAGCTCAGCCTAGCTGTGAGGAAACACAGGGAGTTAGAGAGAATAGTTAGCAGGGCAGCACACACACAGAAAAGTAGACTGAGAAACACCAGCACAGACGTTACATAATCTGTGAGGAAAGATTATGTAAGACACAGGCATTGCATTAGATATAGCAAGGGGCTTCCGCGCAGCTTTTGCTGAAGTCCGTTTTCACATGCTTTTGTGCCTTTGCGTTTCAAGGACATTTGACATCCTACTATGCTCAGCTGTTTGTGCATGATCTCATTTACTTATGAGAATCTATGAATTAGGTACTTCTTCCATACCCGGTTCTACATAATAAGGACAGAACCAGGATTGGAACAGCTTCTCATACAGGATACCGAAGCCTATGCTCACTACCCCTCTACATCATCTTTAATGTAAAAACTTGTATTCTTCAATACCACAAGACCCTGGTTTGCCTAAACCCAGCGTCTTAAAAGAGAGCACCATCCAGCACAGGTTTGGGATGCCTCCTCCTTATTCAGTAGGCTCCAAGCAGGAAATACTGTGCTTAGGGTCAAGAGACAAGGACTAGGAATGCAGCCCCTAGGGAGATCCCCTTCTTGCTGCTCGCCCAGGCTACTTTTACTCTACTCTCTGCTTCACAAACTCTGCTACCAGGATAGCTGTGGTTGGCTTGGGCAAGGGGCATGCCCAGTGCCTTGTTGTGTAGAGTTCTCAGACACTGCTGGTGCTGAGAATATGCATTTTGCTGCAAGGCTTGAGGAGTTGGTGTCTATGGGGAATTTCCCCCTGCTGCATCTGTTAACATTTCCCAAAACGTGTTTTCCTCACTACAATACGTTTTTGTTCTTTGTTAACACTACAGCTAAATAGACCTTACCTTCCAAATGGGAAAAAAGTCGGGGGTGGGGAAGGTTTATTCATAAATGAACTGGACCTGCACACTGAGGAATTTGTAGAACTTGAGCCAAAAGAAGTAATTTAGAACTACCTTAGGTAGAGGAGAAAATTACCCTGTGTCACCCTCTAATCAATAACCTATTAGGTGATCAAATGTCATCTTCTATATAGAGCTGCCATGAGTCCTATTAATCCCAGCTTTACCAATATTTCCATAGGCAACCCCTATTCCATGGCAAAGCTTTGTTTCAAACCAGAGCATGTAGTTCAGGTCAGAATTTGTCCTAAGATATTTTGTTAAACTGATCATAAGCAGAGGCTCAAACATGTTCAGGTCACATTTAATTGAAACCTTGGAAATAAGCCTCCTCACCATCTTTTTGAGACAACTGAACCTAAGACCCATTAATTATCACCAGCATATTCATTTTATACTCAATGTAAATAAGTATATTCACATTAGATGTGATCCCATCAAAAAGCTGCTTAAGTAAAATACCTGAAGTAAAATACTCACTTTTATGAAAGCAATTAATTTTTTTTTTTTTTTCGGTGCATCAACTAAGCTACTCTGGGGCAAAATTCCAGTTCTAGAGCCACTCTACTGGAAAAGGAAAGTTACTCAGAACGTTTACTTTTCAGAGTTATTTCACTCACATCATATCATTATTACATAAGCCATGAATGGATGTAGATAGACAGATATGATTGATGTATATATATATATATATATATATATATATATATATATAATTTTCTCAGGTGATGGGGAAGTTAAATTTTTTTTTTCAACGTTTTTAATTTATTTTTGGGACAGAGAGAGACAGAGCATGAACGGGGGAGGGGCAGAGAGAGAGGGAGATACAGAATCTGAAACAGGCTCCAGGCTCCGAGCCATCAGCCTAGAGCCTGACGCGGGGGTCGAACTCACGGACCGCGAGATCGTGACCTGGCTGAAGTCGGACGCTTAACCGACTGCGCCACCCAGGCGCCCCAGGTGATGGGGAAGTTAAACAATACACACTGGCAAATTGTTTCGGTTTGGCAGATACAGGAATGAATCGAGACACACTCTATTAGTTTGACACACAGTTGGAATGTTTTCTACACAAGGGATGAAAACAAAGTCAGTTTAGACCACTTTCTGATAAGGATACTTCTTATTCCGTATTTACCAGCATGAGGCTGTTGTTTTTCAAAGGAACGAGATTGGAGAATTATTTCTGTTGGGTACGGAAAACTTGAACGTCTTCAAATAAGATACCAAATTTATTTTTCACTTTAAACACCAGTGGTAAGAGCACACATATTTTAATAAGGATGGGATAGTCATGCTCGTCCTTTGGAAAGATCCCTGATCGGATCTGCAGTTGGGACAAGATGACACCTCAGAGAAGTGTAGTGATAGCTGTGCTTCACACTCAATGCTTTTCGTAATAAGGTTAACACGCAGGAGACATCCCCAGAAGGGAAACCGTATGATACCTCTTCCTCAATAAAAGTCTTGCTGTCAGAAGAGAACACATGAGAAAACAAGGTAGGGACCGCGTGGCCTGCCGTCTTCCAGTGCAGACCAAATGTGTGGAGCTGCTGTGCTTTTCCTCTCCAAACATCTGCAGACCATCAATCACTGCAGAGCAGAGACGGGAGGGAGAGGATAGGGCTGCAGTTTGAGGAAGGGGTCAGCTGCCTCCGAAAAGGCGTCAGCTAATGAACTCCTAATGAAGGCACAGATGCTCACAAACCAGACACTCTCAGGGTCTGCAAGAGGCAGAGAAATAGGCCCCAGGAGACCTGGACTGAGCGATATCTACAGAAAGTCACTGATATTTATTTCTACTCTAACTCCATGTGTTTGGGCATGAGAATTCAAAGCACATAAGAGTCTTTGTGTTAAATATTCATCTTAATTACTAATTCCCACATGGCTCCAAAAAGGAAAAAAAAAAAAAAAACTATATGGTAATTAAATAAGACACCTATCTTATCCTGCCTAGAACAAAGCCAGGCATGATTAATAAATGAAATAGATGCTCATCTTCAGCAATTAATAAAGGAGCTCCAAAAATACCCTTGACATTGATCATCAAGATAAAACACAGAATTCTTAGGGGACCAAGGCACCTTGGAGCTTGAGAGGTGCTAAACACAGACATTCTCCCTACAACTTCCCCTTCTATCTGAAAATTCAGCCCTGTCTGGAAGGGGGACACTTGTGTTTAAGTACCTCCAACTCCCCACCTATTCCCCTTCCCTGCCCTCATATCTCCACATCTACTCCATCAACAATCTTCTCAAAGAGATTCTGAGTAAATTCACTGCTAATGCTCTCTCTCTCTCTGTCACTCTGACCCAATTTACAATCTTCCCTACTATACTGAAATAGCATCCCAGCTGGCCTGTTTCCAGCTTTACCTCCAACAATCCATTCTTCACACAAAGTATTGAAGAAGTATAAGTGGGTTCAGATGATGGCCGTTTAAGCTCCTTATTGTGGTCTATTAACTCCAATATGACCCATCCAATCTTCTCTTATAACTTCATCTACTTTCCCCCCTCCTCCCTATGTTGGCCTTATCTCCTTCCCTACAATATGTGCAGGTCATTCACACCTTAGGGCCTTTGCAAGACTTGCTACTCCAGGAGTTTGGGATTTTCTACCCCTTGATGTTGACTTGACTTGCCTCTCAACATTTACGTTTTTTTTCATTACAATTTTTAAATGTTGTTATTTATTTTTGAGAGAAAGAGAGACAGAACTCCAGCAGAGGGGGGGCAGAGAGAGAGGGAGACACAGAATCCGAAGCAGGCTCCAGGCTCTGAGCTGTCAGCCCAGAGCCCAATGCGGGGCTCGACCCCAAGAACCGTGAGATCATGACCTGAGCCAAAGTCAGACACAACCAACTGAGCCAACCAGGCACCCCTTTTAACATTTATGATTTAATTAAAAATAACTTCTTTGGAGATGTTTCCCTGATGGCTCAATCTGAAGTATCCACCCATCATCTGCCCTTCTCTATGATGTTGCCATCTTACATTTTTAAAATTATTTTTCTTGAGATGTAACTCACATAACAATATTAACAATTTCAGACTAATTTTTTAAAAATTTATTTAAAAATAAATAAATAATTTATTTATTTTGGGGGGGGGACAGAGAGAGAGAGAGAGAGAGAGAGAGAGAGAGAGAAAGAGAGAGAGAGAGAGAGAGAGAGAGAGAGAGAGAGAGAGAGAATCCTAAGCAGGCTTTGCACTGTCAGCAGAGCCTGATTCAGGGCTTGATATCGCAAACCCGGAGATCATGACCTGAGCAGAAACCAAGAGTCAGTCGCTTAACCGATTGCCACCCAGGTGCCCCAGAGTAATTTTTTAAAATAAACTCTGCCCCCAATGTGGGGCTTGAGCTTACTGCTCCAAGATCAAGAGTCCCATGCTCTACCAACTAAGCCAGGCAGCTCCCCCTAAAATGAACAATATTAAAGTGAACAATCCAGTGGCATTTCGTGCATTTGCAATGTTGTACAGCCAACCTCCATCTATTCCCCAAATATTTTTATTACCCTAAAAGGCAATGCTGTACTTATTAAGCAGTTGCTCTCTATCTCATCCTCCTGAGCTCCTAGCAACTATCAATCTGTGTTCTGTCTCTATGGATTTACCTTTTCTGCATATTTCATATAAATGGAGCCACACAATATGAGGCTCTTGGGTTCTGGGCTTATTTCACTTAACGTAAGGTGTTCTAGGTTCATCCACATCGTAGCATATTTTAGTATTTAGTATTTAGTATTCCTTTTAATGGCTAAATAATATTCCATTGTAGGTGTATACTATAATTTGTTTATCCATTCATCTGTTGATGGATACAATTTGGACAGTTTTAAGATTATTTTTCAGGTGTAATTTATCTGAAATTATCATGTTCATTTGCAATTCTACTTATTTATCATTTGTGTCCCTCTACGACTGGAATGCAAGTTTTATGAGATCAGGGACATGACTCTCCATTACTCTACCTCTAGTAAATCACTATTGAGTAAATAATGGCCAAACTTACATTCCATCAGATTTGGGAGATTTACTACCCATGGACTTCCTGTGAAGTCCATTGCTTTAACCTTCCTCACTGCTACCATATGGAAACGTCTCTTGATAGGGCCTTAGCCTTCACTGCCAGAATCTAGAACAACTTCAGTATTTCTAGATAATGTTTCCCAAACTTTTCTGGTCATAAAATTCACTTTGGATAAATGTTAAAATACTCTCCTCTGAGTATTGATACAGAGTGGGTACCTCTACATTAAAATTCTCATGACCCTTTTCACAATCATGGAACATTCCAAGATATGCTATGATCATGCATATTTGGGAATATTAGCTGAAAGCAACAGTTTTCTACCATGACTTGCATAGAGTTGCCTAAAGAAATTCTTTAAAATATCAGCACGTTGGCTCAACATTTAGATATTCTGATTTAATCTGGGATAAGGAGTGAGAATTGGGATTTTTTAAAAAAAATCTTCCCAGGTGACTCCAATGGACAGCCAAGTTCATAGGCTTAGAGTGCTGGTTCTCAGCTTGTCTGTCCATCAGAATCACTTGGGAAGATTTTTAAAGTCCCCATGCCCAAGTCTGAACCCAGACAAGTTAAATCAGAACATCTAGACGTAACATAAATAATTTTTTACAGTCTTTTAATTTTTTGTTTTTATTTATGTAGTTTTAAATTTTTATTTGAGAGAGAGTGAGAGTGCATGAGTGGGGGAGAGGGGCTCCCCATGTGGAGCCTGATGTGGGGCTTGATCCCAAAACCCTGGGATCATGACCTGAGCCAAAATCAAGAGTCATACACTCAACCAACTGAGCCATCCAGGCTCCCCAACTTTTTTATTTTTAAATAATTGTAGACTTATAGTAAAGTTGAAATAATGATAATCACTATATAACTTTTACCCAGCTTCTTCTAACACTATATCTTATATAACCATAGTCAATTATCAAAATCAGGAAATTAACATTGAGAGGATATTTTAACTAATCTACAAGTCTTATTAAAATATTACCAGTTTTGGAGCACCTGGGTGGCTCAGTGGGTTAAGCATCCAACTTTGGCTCAAGTCATGATCTCACGGTTTGTGAGTTCGAGCCCCACGTTGGGCTCTGTGCTGACAACTCGAGCCTGGAGACTGCTTTGGATTCTATGTCTCCCTCTCTCTCTGCCCCTCCCCTGCTCGTTCTCTCTCTCTCTCTCTCTCTCTCTCTCTCTCTCTCAGAATAAACATTTAAAAAAATAAAAAGAAAATAAAATATTACCAGTTTTCCTGGTAAACTAATGGCCATTTTATCATTCAGGGTTTCATTCAGGATCCTGCATTAGATCATGAGATTGGAGGAGAAATTCACATCACATAAAATTAACCATGTTGAAGAATGCTGGCCAGTCATTTTGTAGACAGCTCCTCAACTGGATCTGTCTGATTTTTTTAATAATTAAACTGGATTATGCTCTTTTGGGAAGAATACCACAGGGTGATATTGTAGCCCCCCTCAGTTCATCATATCGGGTATACATGATGTTGATATGTCTTATTATGCTCATGAGTAGGTTTTAAAACTTCCCACATGATTTCAATGTGCAGTCAAGTTTGATAACCATGGACACAGAGGAGATTATGGTATTGCCAGAAATTTATGGTAATTTGATGGATCCTGGGATTTGGATATTACAGAGAATATAACAAGAAAAAACCTTCTGGGATTCTGAAAATTGATAATAGAAATATAAATATAGATACAAATATAAATATAAATAAAATGGTATTTAGGCTTAAAACTTTTTATTGAATGTTTACTACATTGCAGGCATTGGGAAAGAAAGATACATGGGTCATAAACTTGGCCCTCAGGGATCTTAAGGTAATGCAGAAGAGATATTTTAGCATGAAATACCAAGTATTAATACAGAGGTATTCTGGTGGCTTTCTAAAAGTGATGCTACATGAGTTGAACCTTAAAGAAAAAGGAAAAGTCCACGAATGGAAAGTGAAAATGGCCCTCAGGTAAAAGAGGAACTTCACAAATAAAGAGCTATAGGCAAGAATAGCAAGATTTATGGCTTAGGGGAACGAGATGTATACTTTTGCTTTTAATATAGTATTATGTTTTTTTTTTTAATATAATACAAGGATAGAAATTATTTAAGAATTACATTACAGGTTTTGTTTGCATTTTACTTTTTAATGTGTAAGACTTTAGGGTGATTGTTTCTCTAAATAAGAATATATTTTTAGTTATGCCTACCAATTTTTTCTCCTTTTCGTTTACAAAAATTTCTTTCCTAAGATGCCAGCAAATGTTTATTAAACACTAATGCATGCCTGCCACTCTGATCAGAGCCAAGGGGCATTTAATAGGAGAATAAAACAGTCTTTGATATCCAGGATGCTATTATTTATTTGGAGAAGCAAGTTAAAATGATCCACCCCCTTGGCCACACTCAAGCTTCCAGAAATCATGTGGAACTAAGTAAACTGAGAACCCAACAATGTCACCAGTGTTAAGAGAAATGACATATTCATACTAATAAACTTAATGCAATTCAAATGAATGTCACATATGAAAATCTACGGATAAACAGTCTCTGGTCACCTCCGGTCACCAGAAAAGCTATATTTTTAATCTTTTGAAGATGCAAGAGTCACGAAATCCTCTCTCAGGAAGACACAGAGAATGCATGGAATCACAATTACTTTGTGGTTTTCCACCAATATATCTGGCCAGTTACCAGCTACATTTACAAAGTGCTATCTATCAGGAAGGCTTAACATTTCATGTCTCTGAAGTCTCTGTGGATTTCTAGGAGGCCTGAATGCAGTGAACTCAACTTTGATTTTTAAATGTAGCCACAGTTTAGGCCTGAAGTCCACATACTGACACTGCCTAAGAATAGAAACGGAGCTGGCTGTCCACACAGAATAGTCATACAGCGGTTGGGGGGACATGAACAAATGATTTACTTGATAAACAGAAATGAGACTATTTAGAATAGACCCATAAAAGAAAGCACTGGCCAGTTTATCTTCTCAGCTGCAGCTCTTCCAACAGCTGAGAGTTCAGCCAAGCACTTCGCCTGTGGGCAGCACAAGAGTGGTGGACCTACTTTCTCTATGGCTGAATCCTTAGCATCTCAAAGGACATGTAAATCCTGCCTGTTCTCTTACTGCACCTAATCTCTTAGCATCACTGATTCCCCTAGTACCAAGGAGTACTTATGGAGCCCTTCCTTTGATATCAAATCTACCTTTAAAAAAATTAGCTACCCCATGGTCTTCTTTTGTTAAGTTTCTCAAGATCCACTATAGGGAAAGGGACGGGGAAAAAAAATAGTTACAAACAGAGAGGGAGAGAGGCAAACCAGAAGACACTCTCAAATACAGAGAACAAACTGAGGGTGGATGGGGGGTGGAGTGGGGGAGAGGGGAAAATGGGTGATGGGCATTGAGGAGGGCACTTGCTGGGATGAGCACTGGGTGTTGTATGTAAGCGATGAACCACGGGATTCTACCCCAAAAACCAAGAGCGCACTTTACACACTGTATGTTAACCAGATTGACAATTAACTCTTAAAAAAAAAAAAAAAAAAAAGACAATGAAAACTTGCCATTTGCACCGACATGGATAGAGCTAGAGTGTATTAAAAAAAATAGCTACAAGAAAAATAAAGGAACACCACCAAGTCCTCCCCACTCTCGAAGATACTGAACTTAGATGTGGCTGGTCTCAGAATTCTAATGGAACTGTTATCACAAATGAAGATCAAATTCCAGTAGCAGAAAGATATTTCATTATAGTCTACACAAGCAAAAAAAAAAAAAAAAAAAAAAAAAAGTGAACCAAATGCCAAAACAAATAACTAAACTTTTTTCTATTTTTGTCCTGTACCCAAATGTTTGAATAGAAGACTTTAGAGTGTTTTTCCTGTGGCTTATTTCTTAATTGTTACGTTTCAACTAAATTTTGCTCATTTCAACAAGAAATATTCTCTAATCACAACAATTATTGAACCCTACCTACATAGCTGGCTGTTGTTTGGACACTATGTTTAATCGGCTATTTTCTTAAAATAAATACAGTGCGCCAGGATGAGTGAATTTTCCAGATAATTTACATACTTATTAACTGCTCTTGATGGTAAACTATTTGAATTCTATTACTCCACTTAAATGCCCAAATAAACCACGGTGTAACAGAATGGGAGCACAGAGAATGGGAAGGTTCATTGTGGGAGTGGGAGAAGGTTTCACAGGAGAGATAGCATGTGACTTAAGTCTGAGGGCATTAATAGGCATTAATTAGCTGAGGCTTAGAAAAGAGAACCGTTCTAGGATAAAGAAACAATTGAGCGCTTTAGTGTTGTGATAGCTGTATCCTGCACTGCTCGCTCATTTTTGCTTCGTTTGGGCTCATCTAGCGTCCTAGACAGGTAGATCTGTTCCACCATGAGTGAGATCCAGATGGCTGAGGCTTCTGGAAGTCTCACCGATGAGTCACACAGAATGCTGTTGTGAGGACATATACCGTGATTTTGGTTTTTGCTCTGTGTCTACTGTACATAGAGTGGTGTCTCAAGAGCTGTGCCTACATGTCTGCACTGTCACCCTCTGCTTAGGAGAGAGCAGTTGGAGACCATCGCATTAGCAGCAGAGCCCAGCTTTACACGTTGCGCTCCTGAATAGCACTGTGACTGGGCAGACATGTAAGCAACTTAAGCCACAGTTTTTTCACGTAATATAGGAATGACGAGGACATCTACCTCATAGCAGTGTTGTAAAGATTAAATTAGATGCCTAGAAAAAACTCATTAGCATGATGCTAGGCAAATAGGAAGAATTGAGAAATACCTGTTATTTTTATTCAGGCTGACCTCTGCTAAACTGTGATCTTTCCAAAGGGAGGAGATGCAGGAGTCAGAACTGACTTCTGTAACAGGACACAGAACAGGAAGATCTCCCAAGTGGATAATGATAGTTGACCGTTATCACTTAGGCCTTTAGTTTTTCATCTAAGTGATCACACGGTTTTAAAAACATATGGAAAAAAATTGTTTTGCCAATCCCCAAATTAAAAAAAAAAAAACAGATATGATGGGACATTAGTAAGAAAGAACCTTTGGTGTCATAAGCAGAAATAAAACTCCAAAATTAAAAAAACAAACAAACAAAAAAAAAACCATTGAGCTTTCCCAAGCACGCTAATACATATTTGCTAACATTCAATGTTCACTCACCAAGTCAGCAGGTGTTCACTGAATGTTTGCTATGTGCCTAGCCCTGAGCAGAGTGCTGCGAGCTACTGATGAACCAAGCAGCCATGACTCCTGCCTTCCTGGAGATTATGGTCTGGAGAGGGATGAAAGTTACTTCAAAAATGTATAATAGGTTTTATGATGGGAAAATCTAAGATGCTCTGGGACTTGTGCAGTCAGATTTGTGACTCATCACTTCCTTTGCTTCAAGGAGCAGTATGTCTGTGTGGGCTCTTCCAACTCCCTGGAGGATGGGAGCCCATAGCTTAGATTTATATCACTGCTGCTGTTTTTTTCCAGTGATCATGGCTTTGAGGCAGGTGTAGTCTTTGCTGGCATTAGGACTGCCACTTTATGCTGCTTTAATATATTCAGGAAAGTGCGGGGGTTATTTTTGTGTTGTGATCAATTGCAGTGAGGGGAAAGAATTATGTGATTGGATGTTTAGACAAGCAGTTCTTTTTCTGCAGCTAGTTTTAGACTGCCAGAAAATGGCACATTTTATAATATTCACAGACTACATTACCTTTGAATCCCCAAATATTTTGAGAACTCTGAAAGTCAAATCCAAATCTCTTCATATTAATAGAAAATGACAAAGCAACAGGCAATACACATCCCACTAAAATATTCAACTCTCTTACACATGGCAATTTCCTATCAACTGCTTCATTCAAGTCCCAAACATACAGTATACTAATACGTGAAAACTACTTCAGCTGTTACCCATTCACTGTTGAGACAGAGCATAAATTACTTTTAATTCATCCTTCTCTACTGCTTTGTAGACAAAATATTTGTCTATGTTTCTTATTCAGCATTCTATATAACATTTCTTATTGCATTAAGAGCACTTCACATGACATCTACCCTCTTAGCAAAATTTTAAGTGCATGATACAGCAATATTCCCTTTAGGCACATTTTTATGGCTGCTTCCTCTGTAGTCTCGAATTTTCCTGTTCTCTCTCTTTTTTTATACTGAAAGAACATGTTCAGCCACAAAACAAAAGGCAGGCAAAGGTGAAATCAAAATGGAAAGTTTCTCCTCCGTCCCTCTCTGTGTCTACTTGTGCAACCAGAGGAGTGTGCCTTGGTGAAAGGAGCACTGGACCAGGACTCAGGAAACATGTTCCACAGCCACTTACCCCAGAGTTGGTCCCGTGAGTTCCCTGACACTGGGTCTGCTTATGGCAAAACGAGGGAGTCAAATCAGTCAATTGCTAAGATACAAAAATGAGTGATTCCTACCACTTCATACCCATTAGGATGACTATTATTTTAAAAATAAACAGACATTTGCAACAATATGGATGGAGCTAGAGAGTATAATGCTAAGTCAAATAAGTCAGAGAAAGATAAATACCATATGATCTCACTTATATGTGGAACTTCAGGAACAAATGAACAAAGAAAAAAAAAGAGACAAACCAAAAAACAGACTCTTATGGTTACCAGAAGGCAGGAGGGTGGTGAGATGTGTGAAATAGGTGATGGGGATTAAAGATACATTTACCATGATGAGCACTGAATAATGTAATGAATTGTTGAATCACTATATTGTATACCTGTAACTAATATAATAGTGTACATTAACTATATTAGAATTGAAATTTTAAACAAAGTAAACAGATAAAGCTAAGTGTTGGCAGAGAATGTGAAGAAAAACTCTCGTGAATTGCTAGTGGGAATATAAAATTGCGCAGCCCCTATGAGAAAAGTATGGTGTGTCCTCAAGTGATTAGAGAGAGAATTATCATTTTATCCTCCAATTCCACTTTGGGGTATATACTCAAAAAAATGAAAGCAGGGATACAAACAAGTATTTGTACGCGTAAGTTTATAGCAGCATTATTCACAATCACCAAAAGGTAGGAGCAGTCCAGGTCTCCCCTGATGGAGGAATGGATAAAGAAAATGGGGTATATACACATGAAATAGATGACTCAGCCAAAAAAGGAAGGAAACTCTGATACATGCTACAACATGGATGAACTTTTAGACATTATGCCAAGTGAAAGAAACCAGTCGCAAAAGGACACTTACTGTATGATTCTACTTACATGAGGTACATAGAATAGTCAAATTCAGAGACAGAAAGCAGAATAGCGGTTTCCAGGGAGGGGAGGGGGGAGTTGGGGAGAACGGGGAGTCACTGTTTAACTGGTGCAGAGTTTCAGTTTTGCAAGACGAAAAATGTTTTGGAGATAGATGGGGGTGATGGTTGCACAACTCTATGAATGATGAATGCACTTAATGCCAACAAGACGTACACTTAAAAAATGGTTAAAATGAGGGGTGCTTGGGTGGCTTGGTCGGTTAAACATTGGACTCTTGATTTCAGATCAGGTTATGATCTCATGGTTTTGTGAGATTGAGCCCCGCTGTAGGGCTCTGCTCTGACAGTGTGGAGCCTGCTTGGGATTCTCTCGCTCTCTCCCTTGCTCTCTGCCCCTCCCCTGCTCACTCTCTCTCAAAATAAATAAATAAACATTAAGAAAAAATGGTTAGAACGGTGAAGTTTATGTTGTTCACATTTTAACAAAATTTCAAATAATGAATGATTCCTTCAGAAGTATGCTCTGCGATACAAGTCTACAAAGCTAGAGCCTGGGAGTGCAGTGACAGAAGTGTCCTCAAAGAGCGCACTGTTCAGCACAGAAGGGAGCTAAGTGAACAGACATCCATGATACAAGCTAAGCACATTTTGGTGTGCTAAGAGGGCAATCTAATGGAGACTGCACGTGTTAGAGGAGAAAGTGGCTCAGGTAAGCCCAAGGGTGAAAGCCAAGTAGCTTGGTAGAGGAGAAAACACAGGCCCTCGGGTAGAGCGAGACCCACAAAATGGCACAGAAGAGTCAACATTTATTTTGCTGAAATGTAAAGTGTGAAATATGTAACATTTCTCTTCCAAATGGTTAATCAATGTACCAGTACCATTAAATTAACTTTCTTTCCTTTACCTTCTGATTTTTGATGTTACTTTTCAAAACTTATTTTTTACATGAATTAAAATTAGTTTTGAAGCCACTTATTCTGTTATATTGGTCTATCGGCTAATTACTGCACTGGTGTAGCACTGGCTTCGATTATTATAGGTTTATGATATGCTTTAGTATCTGGAAGAGCAAAATGATTTCCATTCCTTTCTTTTTATAATGTCCATACATTCCCTGCTTTTTTTTCCCCCTAGTTTTTATTTTGTTTTTGCTGCTCATTATAAAAGGGACTCCTAAATCTCATTTTCTAATTTGTTATCGATGGTTATAGATTTTTTATATTTATGATTATATATACATATATATCTGATTATATGTATATATGTATATTATATGTATATATGTATATGTATTATATATATATTATATGTATTATATATATGATTATATAATACATATATATATATATGTGTATATATATATATATACACATATATACAGTTTTGACTATTCAGTGAAGTCTTTCATCCAAATGACTTTTCAACTGAATGTCTTGGTTTTACCAACCAGGTAGACAACTACATTATCTAAAATGGTAATTTTCTCTCTCCTTCAGTTGCTTTTTTTCTAATTTCTATTTTTATTGTATTGCATTATTTAGAAGAATGATTCTTAACCAGACGTAATTTTACCCCCAGGGGACACTTGGCAACGTTTGGGGATAGTTTGGGTTGTCACTGCTGGGGTTTGTGCTATTGGCATTTTGTGGAGACAGGCCAGGGGTGCCTCCAAACATTCTACAATGTAATCTCCTACAACAAAGAATTATTTGGCCCAAAATGGCATTAGCACTGAGGCTGAGAAAGCCTGATCTAAAACTTCCAGAAACTGTTAAATAACAGTGACATAAGATGGGTAGTATTGACTTTTGCTATAATCACTTTCTCAGTGATAAACTCTAGCAAACTAATGAAAATCTAGATGGTAAATTTATACAGTGTATTACTAGCTATCTTGAAGGCTTTTATCTCATAATAGGATAGTTACAAAAAGTTAATTAAATAATAGGAGAAATAAATCTGGAGAAACCTTGCTTCAAACCTTACAAATCATCCCAGCACAATTACACAATCTTTCATACAAAATTCTCAGGGAGAATCTACTATGTCCTATGATGATAAGTTGCAGCATTACGATTTTTTTTATACATTATTTTTACTTACAGGGGAACACAGGATACTTTTACATAGTTTTATGTCAGTCAAAAAGAGCAATGAGCTTTTCTCTGAGGTTCCTTACACTGCTAATATGTACAAGCTTAACTGCCCTTACCAATCGAAAACAAATTGGATATACCTTAAAGAATATTTCCACAACGTAAGGTTAAACTTTTACCTTCCAAAACAAAATAAACAAAATACTGAAATACATTCCTGCTTACTTGGCCTTTTAATGTGATCAGATTTGGTAACACAAATGCTCATCAAAAGCAAAGGAAAGCTGAAAGTGACATAGTGTCGGTTGCTGCGTAACTTTCTTACTACCTGGGTGTTGGACAGATCATGGGTCCCTTTGGATTATATGATTTGACATGAACACCATCTTGTAAATTAAAGAAACACCTTGTCCTCTCTGAAGTTAAGAGGCAGGATAAGAATAGGTATGCCCACATTTAGAATGCTAAGTCATTCAATATTACTCAAGCCAGTGCTTTGGGGAAATCTACAATTCCATCGAAGACTTACAGAGTTGGTCAGTGTGCTCTTTATTGTATGGATATCATTGCACTCCCATTCCTGACCTTTTATGTACAAAGACCCAAAGGGCTAGAGGCTGAAAACTAGATTTATCTACATCATCCTGCTAGTAAGATTTCCATTTAGATTCCATCAATGAGATGGACTCATTTATGGACATAAAGATTTGGAAAGGAGAAGATAAGACTTGACTTTGGGCAAGGGTAGACTTAGGGGTGGATGGCAATGTGAGGTTTTCAGAGACTTCTTGACTCTCTCCTCAAATCATTTTTTTCAGTGTTAGAGACAACTGACAGCATTAGCATGAGCTTCCTGCCATATTTTCACTTCTGTTGTTGTTGTTTTTAAACCAGCAATAGTTCTCTCTGACTTTTATACAGAATTTTCCATAGCTTTGTAGGCATATAATTCCTTGTATTAAGTCCTTTCTTGTTCAACCTTGCTTTCTGTTTTCCTAAGAAAATTTTGGCTAATACACAGTATCGCTCACCAATGAGTATCCACAGGGAGAAATCACCTAGTTGTGCTTGAAGAAACCAACTTGCATGTTTAAAGATGCCAGAAGCTTTTCATAAATTTTTAAAGAAATCAGTAAGAATTACACAATTCACAGTTTCTCTGTTTTTGTTTTTGGTCTTCTCTTTTGTTTGATGTGTATATACTATTCAGTATCTTCTCTCATGGAATCATTAACTAACCTCTCACCCCCACCCGTAAGTACTCAAAACTGAAAGAATCCAACAACATAAAACAAGGAGAAAACAAAGATAAACTGACCATGTCTCATGTGGGGAATTTTAAAATAAAAGTGTGTATAAAAACAAAGGAATAACCACATGCAGCTTAAACTAATCAAACTGCATTAATTTCAAAGTAGGATATGTGGTCAATAAGCCTTTCATGAAATTCTGTGAACGAAGAGTATAATGTTCATTTGGTAGCCTCCTTATACTTTTCCTTACTGATGTTCTGTAGAATCTTCCAAATGTCTGTATTTAGACCTAGCCACAGAAGATGTCACCAAGAAGTGCGGACATGTAGGAAACCTCTTCTTTATGCTTATAGTACAGAAAGAAGGCACACATTTCTTCTTAAAAGTTGCAAGTTTTAAGTCAAAGCTAACAAATTGACCAGCCACACCTGAAATCAATTAAATGCAAAATAGAGTTTACCATACCCTCCACAGTTTTGGGGGGGAAACTATTGACACAAACTACCTCCATTCATAAAAAAAAAAAAAAAAAAGAAAGAAACCAGAGATAGGGTGAAAGGTTTGCTAAAAAAATAAAAAAATAAATAAGAAAAGTAACATTTGAAATACTGGAACTATATTACATACAGTTTCATTATTTTTTTTTCTCATGATCTTAGAACTCAAGCTAATGTGAAATTTAGTCTCTTGCAATGATATTACTTTCTGGTTATTGCTAACAGCATGATCTATTTGAAACAATTATTTAAACTGAATTTACTTGTATTCAGTAATGCACCACAGTTTTATTGGAGAAAATGGAAATTAAAAAAAGAAAAAAAGTCTAACCCACATTGGAAACGCATGATGTTAAAATAAGCTTGATTGCGTATATGTGAATTTTCTCAATAAACTTTGGCAGAAATATAGATTGGGGAGAAAAATAAATCTTTCTTATGAGTTTTTCAAGTTCTGAATAAGAATTTCATGTTTCAGAAGCTTTCCTCCAAAATTTCTTGGAGTTGCTTTATGAAGAGTAACAAAAACCTATGGGGTTCAGAGAAAAAGGATCTATTTTCCACAATCAGGTTTACTGCCAGGTTAATAAACACTTATTGTAGAATACCTACTGTTTGTTTCCTTGTAAATTATCTCATTTTAGGATTTCATGTTGGATAATATTTATAATAATCTCCAAGTGTAACCTTAGTGGCTAAGTAGTCTCCTTAAATCTAAACAGTTATCTTTGAAGGGCTTGGGAAGATCACCTGGATATGTATTAATGATAAAGTAATTTTGCTGTTTGTAAAATAGAGGATGACTTTATCCATTGAAAGTGGGGACATACAGCAAATAGGCCTCTGCTTTTGTACAGAAGACAAATCCTTGGTCTTTCAGTTACTAACTGCGGGATCTCAGGCAAGCTACTTAACCTGTCTGGGCCTTAATTTGTTCATTTGCTAAATGGAGATAAAAAAATACACAACTCATGGGATATACTCAAGAAAAAATAGAATGAAACATGTAAGAGTCAAGAATAAAACCAAGTAATAAACATTGGGCCTAGAAAGAATGTTTTTATCTTATCCCCAATGGATGCGTTTCTTCTTTACTACCTTTGAGATATTGGTTTCCTCCCTGGGATCCCTCTTGGGCTGCCCTGTATTTCAACCACGGATGTTAATCCTTGCCTTGCTTCTTGATCTCTCACTGAAATCAACTGTTTCCTGATCCTTTACTGAAATCAACTGTTTTCATAGCTCATCACACCTCAGGGAACTGCTTCGGTGCTTCTAAGGTATAAACCCACAATTCGCTAAACTCAATGTTTCCTAAGTGCTGTAAAGCAAGAATCAACAGTAGTGCCTTTCTTCTCACAGGTGGATCTGTGATTCTCTGATAAAAAAATTCCTGTCTTGCAAGTTTTATAATTTATATAAGCCTTCAAAGGAAGGTTTTGGTTTTGGGATCAAACCCAAAGAGAAAAGATTTGAGGTAGATATGGCTTTATGATACCTCTTGAATCATATGGTATGCTTTGGCAACAATGAGTGAATCTTGCCTTCTTCTTCACCACTGTATTTCCTGGAAAGGATAAGGTACAGAATAATACTGAAATGAACTTGTATTTCCCAAGGAAAACTAAAGAGAACCTATAGCACGAGTTTATGCTTGTTAGCAAAGGCACATGATTGGGGATAAACGATTTGTGTCACATCTCAGGAGCAGCAATTTGTTTCATGTTAACATGATAGTTATTCATTTTTATTTAGTTACTACATACTATGTAGTAAAGTGTTTCTAAGTGTTTTAAAAATGTGAATTATCATAATCTTGTAAACTATTAATAGGTGTTTGTTAAACATTTATTGTTTCAAAGGGTATCTTAATTTAAAAAATATATTATGTACATTTAATCCTTGGAACAGCATAGTGATTGAGACAATATCTTCTCTTCACAGATTCAGAAACCAAGGTTCAGAGAAATTAAGCAACTGGTTAGCAAAGGAAAGGTTGCTTTCCGACATCACATAGTAACTGGTAAAGACTGGATTTAAATCTGGCTGTCTTTGGCTTTATGGCCAAGGCTTTTAACTTCTTCCACAATGCCACTTACTGAGGGACACTCCCATTTGGGGCAGTAATGCAGAAATACTAGAGAAAAAAAAAAAAGGGAATCATTTCAGAAGTCTACCAAAATGAAAATAAAAGGTGACTGTGGCCTGGCATATTATATAAAATGGAACAGTACAAACATTACCATCATTTTATGCAAAAATAAAATACAAATGTATCATTTTACAAGGCCAAGTAAATAAAATATAGGGCAGAGTTGTCTTAGTATCCCCTATTTTTTGACGCTATTATTTTCATATAGCCCTTCTTTATATTTAGCTAAAAAGTGATCTGGAACCTCTGCCCATTGGTTCTAGAGTTACACTTTGGGAGCCAGGTAGGTGATAGCTGATCATTCGTCCTTGGGGGTACACAACTGCTATAGTGCATCCCTGAGATCTTGATCATTTAAGATTATATCCCTTTTGGGGCACCTGGGTGGCTCAGTCAGTTAGACATCTGGCTCTGGAGTCAGCTCAGGTCATGATCTCAGGGTTCCTGGGATCGACCCCTAAGTTGGGTGGGCTCTGTGCTGACAGGGGTGAGCCTGCTTGGGATTCTCTCTCTCTCCCTCTCTCTGTCCCCCACTTCCTCTCTCAAAATAAATAAACATTTTTAAAAAAAGATTACATCCCCTTTTTGGTTTGCTGTGTCACACTGCTGACCGTTCTTTCCGATGAGGAGCAGAATTTGCCACACCAAAATGTCTTTGGCATAAGGACTATTTTAGGCTGATTATTTTTAAGAAAGAGCAGACACGGGAAAAGCTTTGAAAACTAAGTTATGCTTTTATAAGAGACTTTCACATTTATAAGGGAAATCACCACTTGTAAGGGTGTCTCCCTCTCTGTACCAGGAAGGGAAGGATGACTAAATATCTAGAAACTCCTATCAGTGGAGTAGGAACAACTTAAATCTGCCTAACAGCCTTACTCTTGTTTATTGTGCTTTGCCTGGTACCTTCTCATAACTGGCCACCTCCCCACCCCAAATATCTTTTTTTTTTCCCCAAACATCTTTTATCTTAGGTTGAAGATGTTATTTAAAGGGATGGCTTGGGGGATGCCAGGGTGGCTCAATCAGCTGAACATCTGAGTCTTGATTTCGGCTCAAGTCACAATCTCAAGGTCATGGGATTGAGCCCCACATTGGGCTCTGTGCTACATGTGGAGCCTACTGAAGATTTTCTCTCTGTTTCTCTCCCTCTGCCCCTCTCCACTGCTCACATACACACTATCTCTCTTGCAATGCAATGCAATGCAATGCAATGCAACAACACAACACAACACAACACAATACAGTGGTGGCTTGGGCCATTTCAGGGAATTGCTCAGTTTTCCTGAGAATTTCCTAAGTATACAGGAGGTATGCATGTTATTAAACTTCTGTTTTTCTCCCCTTAATCTGTCTTTTATCACAGGGGGAGTCTCAGCCAAAAGCCTAATAAGATAGAGAGAAAATTATTTTTCCTCCCCCACAACTCCTAAAATCTATGATTCTTTTTTTAACTCAAATTGTTGTTGAAGGAAAGCAGAATTCACCACCCCAAAATATGTCAGTTTGGCATAAAGATTATTTTGAGCTAAAAGCAAACAAACTCCAGATTCAGGAAAAGCTCTTTTCCTCCCCCCTCAACTGCCTTAATTTACATGGGAAAGAGGGTCTGTACCAGGAAGAGAGTTCTTACAGAAGAGAGGGTTTACCTGAGAACCTGACCTGCATAACAGGGCAACCTTTGTGTTCCAAACATCTCCCACCTTCCTCTGAGTGGCTTTCCACCTCTTTTGCCCCCTGCCCCATGGCCCGTATCCCTGTCCTTAGCTCAGGATTTTATATAAGCTTTGAGTGCTTAGCTGCCTTTTGGCCCGTATTTTTATGGGCCTCTGATACATACAAAGTTAAATTTGTTTTTCTCCTGTTTATCTGTCTTATTTCAATTCAATTATTAGACCAGTCAAAGATCCTAGAAGGGAAGAAGGGAATTTTCTTCCACCACTACACTATTAAATCAGGTTTTCTGAAATATGTATACATACAGCTGTCTTTTTGAAACAAAGAGAAAAATTAACACTCAAACTCACCAAATATTAACTTTTCAGTCTGAATCAATCATACAAAATTGGAATCAATTATATAAATGTTAATTTTTCAATTTGAGCCAATCCTTTACAACGTATCTTGTCATATTTTGATCTCCCTCAGCATCGTGTCAGTTTATGTCTTACCTGTCTGCGTCAACGGTACTGGGGAAATCTGAATGAGACAACAGTTTCATATTCACGCCTTGAGGCCCAGTGCCAGGAACCATTCTCTGAGCTGACTCCCTGCCATTTGTCATCCTTAAAGCTAGGAGAATCATCTTGTGATTATTTTGCTCTCTTCTTAGCTGACCACCTTAAGACATCTGAAGGATGGTTCTACCAAAATCAAGATATTTTCTCTATGACATTTTCCTCGTCCTTAAGTCTTTTGTTAACAAAGAAAGGTTTGTTTGACGTGAGTCCTTCTTAAAGGAGTCCTACCCAATCCCACTGCATGACATTTTAAATTAATTTACCATTTTCTAACAGCATGTTTAGTGAACTGAATTTTGGTTCCTATCAACAAATTATTGTGATATTTCATCAGGTCATAATGTACTAGGGCATGAAAGAAGCAAATTATAGAAACCCATTTAATTTTTACTAAAAAATACACACACACACACACACACACACACCACACAATAACAAGCCTCAAGCCAGATCCTACAGTGAGTTTTCAAACATTGCCAGTATTCTCCTTTCATGGAGAAAATAGGAAAAGGCCACGTTTAGTACTTTGGTGGGAAAAATGCATCAATTATAAAATGCTATTTCAAATACGCACATGAGAAGTAAAATTACATAAGCAAAACTAAGTGCATAATTCTGCATACCAATTATTTATTATTGTTCCCTAGGAAGGTTAAATGCCTTACCCAGTTTTATCAATTAAAGCAATAGTAAGTCACACCTGGTCACTTTACAGTTGATATAGTAGTGCTTATACAGCCATTATGTTATCTAATAAATAACAAAGTTGCCTCAAAGAATAGGCCACACAGCTTGAAGAAAGTGAAATGTCATGGAAAGAAGATATGTTTTAGAGTCAAATGTAGATTTAAATCCTCTTCCTCCTCGTTACCAGCTGGGTGACCTTGGACAATTCATGGGGTATCTCTGGACCTCATGCGTACTGCGAAGACGAAAAATATCCACTAGTACAAAGTTTTTATGATGAGAAGATGAAGTGATAATGCACCGGGGTCCTGCTTGCACATGTGCTCATAACTACTGGTTCCTTTCTCCTTCCTCTTCCCCACTTTGAAGAATCTAGCTTCACGTGCATTTTCCATGCTCCACTGAACTCAGCTTTTTGGCTTTACTGCACTCAAAACACCTACTTGTATGCTATTCACAGCTGTGGAGTATGTCAGACGTTTTGGGGGTCATGAAACCCAAAAAAAAGGACAGAGCCACCAAGAAAAGATTCGTTCCCATTAAGGGATTTAATTGTTACAAAGGTTGCTTGTTTCAGTGGGATAATACAATATGGGAGGGCTGCAAGAAAAGACAAATCATGATGAATGGTTGGAATCATAAACAGGAAATAAGCAGGTCCGACCTGAAATTTGTAAATCTTGGGAAAAACTAACCCAGCCTAGTTTTAGAACAACAACATTTAATGAAAGAATACTAAAAATGACACAAAGGAGATAAGGCAAGTAATTGAACATGTTTTTAAAACTAAATGTTATTTGAGCTGAATTTAGAAAGGTGTTGTGCCAAAAATCAATGCTCAAAATAACTTCATTTGAATACAGCACTTAATAAAATGCACTTCAGTTAAAATTATTAAAATCTAAGAGTCAGAGGCACAAAGGAATCTTTAGGAGCATGAGGATATGACATTCCCTAGTTTGTGGGATGTGGGAGTTAGAATCCTGAGACAAGTGACCCAGGTCCAGGGCCCCGCAGTTAGTTAGGAACAAATGCGGGAAGAGTTTCAAGTTCATCTGATTTTTCCAGTCCCCTTTTTCCACTATTAATGATTACGTACCTAACCCTAAGGCCAGCTGAGGGTCTCTCTATCCTACGTGTCTGTGTATATTCTCCCTATCTCTGCCCAAGTCAGGCAGGACAAGGAACTCAGTTCTTCCATCTGTTTCCACAGGAAGTCCAATCACAGCCAGAACTTCATGATTTGCACAAACTTTGCTGACAGCTCAGGAATCAGAGGTAGGGGAGGTGGGAAGAGGATATGGGGCCCAGCATTAACAAAGAACATTGGGTTAAAAGATGGCTGAATATATGGAGAAGGGTCTGGAGAAATACAGATTTATTTCTCTGGAGTTATATATTTACATTTTCAAGGAGACTAAAACCCTCAGTGATTCTGTTTATTTGGCAAAGGACTGTGAAATCTTAGGGACCTTTCCCAGAGAGGATTCATTTACATCAAGGACAAAGGTGTTTTGTTTTGTTTTGTTTCCCTCTTTCCAGAGGGGATCAGGGCAGCTGTCCAGCTCTATAAATGTCCAGATTCATCACGTCAGGGTTTCTGCAGTACAAGCCCCTATAGATAGAGCAGACATCTTTAATTATGTTGCTGCAAGGAGACTCAGGAAAGGGAACCCATGATTGCTTATGTTGTAGGTAACAAAACGTCTGATCGAGAAACCTTATTTTTGCTTTCAGTACAAAATAAATAAATATGGATATTAAAAATTTATCAATACTGTATTTTCCGTAAGCTAAAACTGTTACTAACTAGCTATTACTTCCCCTATTGACTCCCCCCTCCATTTTCTTTTTCCTTCTTTGGCGAAATAGCAACTATTTGTTACATATTTACCAGCCAGACTCAGTATGAAGAGCTTTACGCATCACCTTTTTTAAAACTCACAAAAAGTCTAAGAAAGTACTTTTATTCCCAATCAAGAGCTGAAGAAGCTGATCAACAACTCTGACCAACACAATAGGTGAACAGTAGAGCAAAAGAACCAGTAAATTTCTAATTTCTAACATGTCTCTTTCGTGTCAGAATCTATGTTACTTCTGTTGCTTGCTCTTCAGGAAACTATACAATATTGTCACAGCTCATACCCTGGACTAATCAAACTCAGGAACTGCTAACATGTCTGAAATGCCCAATTTTATCTATTAATACTATAGGGTAATTTGTGTGTTTTATAATATGAAAACCATATATGTATGTGAGATAATATCCACATTCTTATTTTTTTTTAATCCACATTCTTGGGATGCCTGGGTGGCTCAGTCCGTTAAGTGTCCGACTTCGTCTCAGGTCACGATCTCACAGTTTGTAGGTTCAAGCCCCAGCTCGGGCTCTGACAGCTCAGAGCCTGGAGTCTGCTTTGGATTCTGTCTTTCTCTCTCTCTGTCCCTCCCCATGCTCACACTCATACTCTCTCTCAAAAATAAATGAATCAACATTAAAAAATGTTAAATGCACATTCTTATTCTGAAAGTTTCTTATACCACACGCGTTAAGGGGTGGCAGCTAAGCAGTTTGTTTTGAGGAAGCAACACAAGTCTTAATGATAAATTCCAGGATGATAATCTGGGTCCAAATATTGAAATATATCTTATATGTGTTGCCAAATGAAGAAAGCCTTCAGGCTTGTCAGACTAGCCTTACTATTCATGGACCAGTAGTCTCAGCATCACCTGAAGTCTTTCTACAAATGCAAAACTGCGGGCCCTGCCATGGGTCTACCGGGTCAGCACCTGTGTCTTAATAAGAATCTCCAATGCACATTAAGTGGAGAGAGCAATCCTTTAGAATCGCTTTAAGGCATTAAAGCTTTCCCCTCTGAGTCCTGCTGATGAAAAGTAAAACCTAACCTTTCCCCCGTTCAGGTGGTGGATCATGAAACTGCCTTCCGACTCTGAGTCATTTGCTTTCTGGTGCTCATCCTTAGGTTTTCTACAAGTCCCAAAATAATGTCAGAGAAAGTTCTCAGACCGTGTGATGTGTTATGACTCTGCAACAAATAGGGTGTTTAAGCAGAATGAATCATAAGTGTGATTTACACAAAAAGGAGAGACTCGTGAATACTGATTTGATACTGGAAAAAAGAGGTTTTGAGATACATTGACTTGTCTTTAAATCAGATAAAAACCATCTGCCTTTAACATCAAAAGATTTTTTTTTTTATGTCTATTTTTATTTTTGAGAGAGAGAGAGAGAGAGAGAGAGCAAGCAGGGGAGGGGCAGAGAGAGAGAGAGGGAGACACAGAATCCGAAGCAGGCTCCAGGCTCTGAGCTGTCGGCACAGAGCCTGACGCAGGGCTCTAACCCACGAACCGCAATGTCATGACCTGAGCCAAAGTCGGATGCTTAACTGACTGAGCCACCCAGGCATACCTAACACCAAAAGGTTTCTGATGTGATATTTAGACATCAACCCCAGTTCATCCCATTTTTCTTGACAGATATTATTACTCTAGTGAACTGAAATGGGAAGTGATGACCAAAGAAGGGAACCAAAGAGATCTCTCTTTCTATAAAGAATAGTTCCAGCCCACCTCCAACATAGCTTTCATGCACAGATTTATTAGAGAATAAATTCTCTAATCATAGCATGTCGGGGTCCCATCACCATAATCTTCTTTGGCACTTTTGGTCATATGAATGACATGGTTTGATTTCTCTCCCGAGTAACTAGCAGAGGCTAGGAAGGACAAACTTCCTGGATTACAGAGCTGGAGGAAACAGCAAGGATCGCCTCCTGTATCCATGACCATCCTTCTTCGGCCTCCGGTCTCATCCCACCCCTTACATCTAGGTCAAAATATTCTTCTTACTTTACTCACCTGTCTTCAGAAACTCCTGTATCCCTACATGCCAATTTGATTGGATGACTTTATTCTAAGCTGATCCCTTGAGGGCCAGAACTGCAGCTCCAAACTGCCCATTTCCACAGGTACTTCAAGCTCAACTGATCCCCAGTTGAACCCTATATCCTATTTTAAAAGCCATCCTCATGGGGCGCCTGGGTGGCTCAGTTGGTTAAGCATCTGACTTCGGCTCAGGTCATGATCTCACAGTCCATGGGTTTGAGCCCTGCATCAGGCTCTGTGCTGACAGCTCAGAGCCTGGAGCCTGCATTGGGTTCTGTGTGAACCCTCCCTCCTTGCCCCTCCCCTGCTCATGCTCTGTCTTGCACGGTCTCTCTCAAAAAATAAATAAATAAAGCTATCCCTGCAGCCTTTTCTATCTTTGTAAATAACAACCCCATTCACCCTGATATTCAAATTTGAAATTCAAGTTATCCTAGAAGCCTCCAACAAAACATAATGTCAGTTTTAAGAACTAATTTTTTTCTTTGTATCAAGAGTCAATTCCTCACCGAATTGTTGATTTTGTTGACTTTCTCAGGTCTAGCTTCCCTCATGTACTTAAATTTTAGTTTTAGGCTCCTCTTGAGAGGGAACTTTTAGGTTTTTCACATTTTTCTTACTCTTTCCATCTCTGTAGTGTGTCTTCTCTTTCCATCCAGTTATTTTGTGCTTATCTCTACAAGCCCTCTGAGACTCCCAATCTGGAAAAAAAGTCTTTTTAAAGTTTATTTATTTACTTTGAGAGAGAGAGAGAGCACATGCGCTAACAGGGGAGAGGCAGAGAGAAGGACAGAGAGAATCCCAAGCAGGCTCCAGGCTCAGTGGAGTGCCTGACCCAGGGCTCGATCCCATGACCCTGGGATCATGACCTGAGCCGATATCAAGAGTCAGACACTTAACCGACTGAGCCACCCAGGCGCCCCCAGACAAAAGTCTTATATGGGTGGCTCCTAGCCCATGCTGTCAGTGGGTACAAAAATAGATCAAAATAACAAATAAAGGGGTGGCTTCTCCTAGGCCTAGGCTGCAAGCCTTCCTCTTTTTCCTCTGGCTTCTGAAGCTTGCTAGTGCCACCACCTGGGGTGGGCAGCATCACAGCTTTTTCCAGCCTCCTTTCATAGTTGGGAACCCCTGCTTAGGTCAAGTTCAAAGAAGTGAAGGGGGTTCTATTCCCCTGCCATTTAAACAAACATTTCTATTTGAGAATAGTTTTTATATTTACCAAACTGTGCTAAGATAGTCTAGAATTCTCATATACCCCACCATCCAATTTTCCCAATGATTAACATCATATATCAGATATCACGTTTGTTATAATTAATGAATCAATAATGATATATTTCTGCTAGCCAAAGTCCATACCTCATCTAAATTTCCTTACCTTTTACCTACTGTCCTTTTTCTGTTCCAGGATCCCACCCAGGATCCTGCATTGCATTTACTGGTCATGTTCTCTTGAGTTCTACTTGCCTGTCACAGTTCATAGGGTCCTACTAGTCCTAGTCCCCCTACTGAAATTGAGCACTTCTTGGCTGTCCCTGACTATTTCTGAACCAGAGCTCAAAAGGCCCAGGGCTTCAATGTTCATATATTGTTATGTGTTTTTACCCCCTTTTCTGGCCCATATAGATATCCATTCTGTTTACAAAAGAAGATATATCTTCTTAATTGAAAAATGTTAGCTGTTGTTTCAGGTATTTACAACCTGAAACTACAGGGGCACCTGGGTGGCTCAGTCATTTAAGTGTTGGCTCAGGTCATGATCTCACAGTTTGTGGGTTCGAGCCCCACATCGGGCTCTGTGCTGACAGCTTAGAGTCTGGGGCCTGCTTCGGATTCTGTGTCTCCCTCTCTCTCTGCCTCTCCCCACTCACGCTTTGTCTCTGTCTCAAAAATAAATAAACCTTAAAAAAAAATTTTTTAAATCTGAAACTATAGTATGAACTGGAAAATCTTCCTTCTTCATTTCTAGTTGATCATCAATTCCTTTAGATTTCTAGATCATCTCTCTGTAATTCTTTCTTGTCCCATTGCCTCTGCCTTACTTTAGGCTCTCACCACTTTTTATTATTTTGATACTTTGCTTTGTATCTAATATTCACTGTGTGCCTACTCTGAGCCAGTATCTATTAAGCAATCTGTACACATTATCTCATGCAAACCTTATTACAAACCTAAGTGGTACATGGTAATATTTTCACTTCCCAAATGAAAACCAGAAGTTCAGAGAAGTGATTTGTCCAAAGTCACAGAGCTACCCAGAACGGCCAAGCTAGGATCTAAACCCTATGTAATCCCAGAGCCAAAGCTCCTAAACAGTACACCATATTATGTATTCAGCCCTTACACCATTTGTTTGAAAGACTTTTCTGCCTCTAGGCATATATATCCCCAACCTATTCTCCATATGGTGCTTGAAACATCTCTCTATAAAGAGACTTTATCAAGGCATTTCCCTAGTCAAAACCCTTCAACAATTCCCAATGCTTAAAATTAAGTCCAAATTCCATAGTACAGCACACAAGACCCCCATTTATTCAGCCTCTCATCTTTCTGAAGCCTCATTTCCAACTATTGGCACTCGTCAGTGGTGCTCAATCACTTATTAAGTAAATGAATGAACAAGCATTCTTAAAACTGCATATTGAAGTTCAGATAGGCTTATACAGGAGTGGAGGTAAAAAATAAATGAGAGCATGACAAGAGGGAATTATTATTTATATTTCTCTCTTTTTTATTTAAATGCATGTTTTTGGCTATACCCTCCCCATCCCATTCACCTTATGTGTATTTACAAGAATGTTTCGCACGTCACAAAAGATCTGTAATTTGACAGTTATTTAAAGCAGGAAGTGAAACTCTATAGCTCCAAACAGCATTCTAGATATCCTGTTTCTCAGAGTAAATATTATTCTACTGCTTTTGCTACATCTTGACTCACTTGAAATAGTGCTTGAAAAAGACTTCAAAGACACTTAAACTACCTAATTGGAAAGGGAATTATTTTGAATTGGTCTATAAAACACTCAATAAACAGTCCTAACATTCAACTCTCCATGAGCACCTATGATGTTTTAGCTCCAATATACTATTGACAATACTTTTTGTCTCCTATGGCTTCAAGAACTACGAGATGAAATCAATGTCCTTTCTATCAGCTTATTAAAATTTAAGCAACACATAAAGTCCAAGGATCCTTGAGTACAAATGCTAGCAAACAAAATATTGTAATGCAGTAGATGGGCAGGCACTATTTAAAGTCTCACCGATTTCTCTGATGATGGGCTATTTTCCATATACTGAATGTGTAATGTTTTTAATATTTATAACACAGTTCTTTTAAATTAAACATATATCAGTTCTTTCCACAAGACAAAATGTACCAGAAGACTTAAGACTCAAATTTATGAAAGACGTTTACCAAATAAATGACCAAATAGAATAGAGGAAATGGGATGCTGAGGTTCACTGGCCATGATTACAGGGACAACATGGGCTTTCTCCCCCAGGAAGCATCCATCTAAATTACTAAAAACTTATTCATATAATATTTTGAAGTTATTTAACTTTAACATACATAGTAACATGAAATAGGTTAATTAAGAGATAATATTACTTTAAAACCACCTCATTTGATTCCTCTTAGTAGGTATTTTTACCCAGTAAAAAGCTGTTTCTTAAGCTAATGTCTTCAACATAGTATTTTCTGTACCCTGAACTCATGTTTCCAGTTCAAATCCATGTATCTTTTTATTCATAGATTGTACTAACACAAAGGCTTTTAATCTCATAGTTTCTCCACTGATCTCAAAGTTTGCATTAGTGAAGTTTAAAAAATGCTCAGTAAAGGCCTGGCTTGCATGGAGAAGTGTATGTGCTTTGCTGTAAATCTATTACAAATGGTCACCGAAACATTTATAATTGAGTTGTTCAAAGTAATTAACTGTAGTCAAAGTAGTTTCAAAATATCTGGCAGAAATAGCAATGGAAGTCTTCCCCTCAATTGTGCCTGGCTTTTAACTATTTTTATTCTTCTAAGTAATATTTTTTTGGTCAGAGTTGTGAACATGGTCACCATTTCACTGAGGAACATAAATCCTGATTTTTTTTTTTTTTTAATGTGTGAAGAAATGTCTTTAGTATGAATTGGGAAGAAAAGCCAACTTAAAAATAATCAGGAGATACCAACAACTTTCTTTCTGAATGTGTGAAAAATCCTTGGAAGCTCTTTAAATTCATACTGTTTAAAAAAAATGGAAATACTGGGGAAATTAGGACACATATTTTACTGTTCAAATTGACATTAATTCTACCATTAAATGTTTATAATAAAGTGGTCTTTCTTAATCATCTGTTATTTTCTTCCCCTAGTCATGGTTCAGTGAGACGGAACATTCCTACAAGTGTTGGTAAGTGGAAAGGGCAAGTTTTGATTGCCTACAGTGCTAAAGGGCTTATTTTAATAGGGATTTAGCAAATTTCAAACAGGATCATGAATATTTCTCAACCATGACACAATGTCCATTTTAATTATTCCACAATTCTAACTAGTTTTAATTAGGCTGTTTAGAAATCATTAAGTAAATTGACAGGTATAATTTGTTTTTAGTAAGTTATAAGACTATTAGCTGCAACTCAAACACCTTTCTGTGAAAATTAATTAAAGGAAACCTCATTTAAAATGGAATCAGAAGGCCAGCAGGGGGAGCGCTCACGCCTTACCACTAGTCTTTAATTACAGACCCAACAGGAAGCGACACACCTTGCCAAACCACACTACTCTACCCCCTCCCTTCTTCCTGCCACCAGCCCAGCCAGTGAGAGGCTGTCACAACTCAACCAATAAAAGACCACTATACTTCTAACTCCCAGTTTACACCAGTGGACTTTTTATCACAGTGCTCCCAACCCTCCGGATTTCCTCTGTAAAAGAGCATCCCTCTCCTTTACCTCTGGTCTTCTACGTTTTTGCCTTAGCTTGCTTGTCCTGAATTGCAGTTCTCTGCTATTCCCGAATCAACATATTTTTAAAATAACTGAAAGTTATTTAAGTTGTTATAAATAACAAAAAGTTATAAAGTTGTTTAAGGTTAACAATACCAATACAAGCTGCTCAGGGAAACCTCAGCTTTATTGACATTTTGTAATCCATTTATCACAACCGTGATTAAGCTGTGTTTCTTGGTCCTGACTTGATTACTTCTGACACAGAACAATCACAGAATTAGAGCAAAAAAAAAGAATAAGGCAAATGTACAAAATATGGTGCTAACCCAGGAAAATTAGAGTTGGCAAGCTTATCTGCCACATTATGGGTACTACCAATCTAAAGGGATATCAAACAAACATTTTTCTTCCTTCTGAGTACATACTGCTTCTTAGTAAGGTTTAAAATTGTATAAATATGTAGTAAAAATATATATCTAATTTCTCTAGGAAGACATAAAGCTTTCATATTTATTCTAGAGTTGAAAAGAAGTTTCTGCTGGTGGGTTCTCCTAGCCTTCATGTTTGAAAGTGGGTTTTAAATGGAATGGATTATAAAAATGACATAAAATAAAAACCCAATTAAATACCTCTTCAACACATACACACAGACACAGATGCATATATTGAGTCCTTAGGTCTATTTATCCCACGAAAGAACAAAAAATTGAACTTGGATTCTCAATATCCTTAAATTCACTATCTTAATAAAATTGCACATTCGTATGCAATATTTATAAAAAATAAAAGAAACAACACTTCTACACATGTGGTGGTCCTCAAAATTTGTGAAAAGCCCAGGTCAATTTGGGAAATTTCAGTTTCATGTATCACAAGGAACCTCAGCAATGGAATAATTTTCCCTAAAGACTCTTGTGACTCAGAAAATACAAGAAGTCATCAAACTGTCAGAACAGACTTCAAAACAAAGTCATTTTTCTCAAGAACATGATTTAATTTGAACCCTGAGAACAGTTATCCATTTTAGTTTCTGTGCCTATAGACAGTGACCCGTATGTCAAGATGGTTCTGCTGATTAAATCACAGAGACTTTCTGCTTTTGAAGATTCTTCTAGCTTGGAGAGAAGGTTCTGGTTTAGGGGTGACCTACTTTCATGCTGCAGAATGTGTTGCCTCTAGGAATATTACTCTTTCCCATTTTTTTTCTCTCCTGTTACAGTGTTTTCACTTTAGAGTTGCTCTTTTTTATTCTTATAATTAAAAAGTCTGGCTTCAAAATGAGAGGCATACAAGTTATATGATGATATTTTAAAATGCTTAGTGTACTGCAATTAAAAAGCAGTTAAAATATGCATCTTGCTTTTCTCTTTTTAGAGTTTCCAAACTAGTTATTACTGTTTTAATTTTGCCAACTACTCAAAAGAATTCCCAGGGAACCCCTAATTCTGCAGGCTCTCTTTCTAATATGTAAGCAGCCCAGGGTTAGTAAGATACAAATTTATATTTAACTGTGCTTCATTAAGTTTGCAATATTGAAGGCATTCTATCTTTAAGGCAGGGCAAAAGACAAGAACACTTGTCTTTTCAGAGTTTCAGTGTTTACAATTTCACAGACCAGTAAAATTTCAAAGGACTATTCTGGTGGACATTTCCCAATTTATTTTTGATAAGCAATGAGATTTAAAAAGAACAAATCTTATTTAAAAAGCCTACCAAACCAAAACATATACTATGCCATCATTTCACAAAAAGGCAGTTCATTTTAATACAGGGAAGGAGGCAGGAAAGAAAGAAAAGGAAAAGGAAAAAAAGAAAGGAAAGAAGGGGGAAAAGGAAGAAAGGAGGAAGGAAAAGAGGAGTAAGAGAAAAGAAGGAAAGAACAGTCAGTTTAGTTGAATAAATTTAATTTCATGAAAAAAACTAATACTCTTTCTTAATGGTCTGTTTCACCATCAATGGTATGGACTTGCATTGGGAAACCACTCACTGAGATCTCGGTCAATGATGTTATTTCATTTTTGTTTCGCTTCTGAGAAAAGAATGTGATCTGAAAATGTACAGAGGCCAAGGTCTTTACTATTAGTCATCCATCTATGTAGATTCTTTCCTTGGTTTCGCACTATACAAAATGTGATCATGAATAAATCATTCAACTTTCAGAGACTTAATTGCACAGAATGCTGCACGGTGGTCAGAATATATATATATATATATATGTATATATATATACACGCATATATATACGTGTATATATATATGTGTGTGTGTGTATATATATATATATATATATATATACATATATATATATATATATTCCACGTACCCTTTAAGAATGTTACAAGCAAACACTGAATTCAATGAGTATTTGTTAGAGACCTAAAACACTGATAATGTGTATGTTAAAATGCTTTGAAATCTATTCATGTTGATCAGATTTGGGGAAAGTGTGGCCAGTTATGAGGGAAGTTTCGGTTGAATCCCAACACTATTCTAGGGAGAAAGAGGAGCTAACATAAAGCCCCGGGTATAGCATACATAAGAACACCTTTGGTAAATCATAAGGAATTTGGCTTAGCTAGGGTATAGGGCTGGGGTCTGAGATAAAGCTGGAGAGCACATAGGAGCAGAAAGGAAAGGTCTGTAGAGCAACAATCCTATGTTCTGGGGCGGGGGCGGGGGGGGAAGGAACCACTGCAGGTTTTTTTTTTTAAGCAGGACATATAAGGTGACCAGATCTACAAGGATCAAAAGACGATAGGCTTGCGTCACATAAATTCCAGGTTAAGCTTCACATCTTGGCCCAGGGATTACTTGTGCGGGCTGTATCCTTGATGCACAGCAACAGTAACAAGTTAACACTGATTGAGAACTTCCCAATTCTAGGCACTAGGATGAGCACTTTACGTAGATCATTTCACTTATTCCTCACCACAGCCCTTTCAGTAAACGCCAGTTTTATTTCCTCTTGTAAGTGAAGATGCTGGGCTCTGAGATTCCAAGTACCTTGTTTATGGTCATACATATAGCACGGGGAATGGGATTCCAACTTAGACATCAATTCCAGAGGCCAAGTTTATCACCACTGATTGTTGCTCATTTGAGCAAAAGAAGGCGCTCTTAATAAACACAGGGAATGATTACACCTCAGCCTTCCTGACGTTGATAACAATCATTTAGGATCTTTGAGCGTTGGTCTTTTCCCTCTAGGCAAACTGACTTCTGAACCATTCTAAAGAGGTTACAGCTATACGTTAAGAAATAAACAAAAAGCAAACATTCCGGTAACATATAAGAAAATGTGTTACATTCTTTATGTAATTTCAATATTCTATACTACAGCTTAATCCACATGTTTTATTCTTTTCTTGATAGAAATGAAAAACCATCTGGACACCACTTCTTTAAACAATGCCAGGCAGCTTGAGGAGCATTACATTTCCCCTCAATCATGTTCTTCTTCATGCTGCAAATGTCAATTCCATTAGTCTTTTCAAAACCTAATTCTGTGCAAGGAAAGCAAAAATGCTTTGAAAAATCTGTTATGAACACATCTAATGTCCTGTAATTGACACCATCCTAAGTGATTTCTTAGGACCGTATAAGTCATCTGACAAAATTCATCAAATAAAAATTATATGAGATTTAAACATTTTATAGAGTAACTTTTCTATCACCTTTCTCCCTTGTTTTGTTTGTTTTTTTTTTCCTTTAAATACTCCTCATTCCTGGGGCGCCTGGGTGGCTCAGTTGGTTGGGCATCTGGCTTCGGTTCAGGTCATGTTCTCACAGTTTGTGTGTTCGAGCCCAGCATTGGGCTCTGTGCTGACAGCTCAGAGCCTGGAGCCTGTTTCAGATTCTGTGTCTCCCTCTCTCTCTGCTCCTCCCCCACTCGTGCTCTGTCTCTCTCTCTCTCTCTCTCTCTCTCAAAAATAAATAAAACATTAAAAAAAAACTTTAAATACTCCTCATTCCTTGGCAATGTGCTAGATACCTGACTGTTTATAGCCTATCTTCCCCACTAGAATATAAGCACCTAAGTTCATGGACTTGGTCTTGTTTACTGTTGTATTAACAGAATTTCAGATAAGACCTGGCATGTAGTGAGCATTCACTAAATATTTATTGACTTAATAAATGAATAGATTCATAAATGAACATATTTTCATACGTGGAAGAGTCTGAATTATACACATCCCTCACATAAATCCAGAACTCACTCATCTGAATATAAGTGAAAAGTACTGTGTAAAAAACATTGACTAACTCATCATAGGGGGTATCTTGCAAAGAGGAGGTGTTCCGGTGACATTAATACAGACAGAATAAAAGGCAGAGACTGAGTCATGAGAGTAAACAGGAGATTAAAGAAGGTGAGCAGGCTGTCAGTTCACATGACAAGGTAAGGACCTGATAGTGAGAGGTCTCAAGGGAGGGAAAGCTCCAGAGGTATTATTCATCAGGACACCTGAGAGCCAAGGAGCCTCCTTATTGGATCTGCTTGGAAGCTCTGTTGAGCCAGAAACCTGAGAAGGCTAAGTTCCACCCTGGTCTGCCTTCTCTGTGAAGTTGCACAGAGCATTAGCATAAGTAATAAAAGAGGGCTCTGATAACTCTAAGGTAGATAGGTAGATAGATAGATAGATAGATAGATAAAGTGGAAAGGCTGTATTATCTGATTCACCATTCTTCCAAGCAGATGTTCCTGAAGCCTCCGAAGCTCTTCCTTAAACTGAACTCTTAGCCAATTTCCTTCCCTCCTCCTCCACTAGCAAGGGCAAAGTTACTCCTCACAACCTCCACTAGGACCACGTTTTCCCTCCTCTTTACCGCCCCCAAAGTTTATTTAGCACTTACTCTGCACCTCACACTGTACTCAGTACTCAGACTACTGAAATTAATGGCATCATTCCCTCCCCATAGGAATTGATAAAGGGGACAAGTGCGTGCCAGATGCTAAGGGAGCTTAAACACAAGGAGGGCAAGAGGTGATAAAAGGCGACTGTATCTATGGAGCTAATGAAGAGTCCATGAGAGTCCTTACAATCTGGTGCAATTTCTCCATCTTTTGGATTCCACAGCACTTTGAGTGAGCCTCCCCTAGCCTCTGCTGCTCCCCACTCATCCCCCCACCACACACACAATGTCATTAGGGCATCTGTCTTGAATTCTACTCACTGGTATACCCATTTTTACCAGGCACTCTCCTCTCCCACCCATTTGATGACTGTCTTGAAAGCAGGGCTCTCTGTTTTACTTTTCTTTCTATTCTCATCAGCACTGCCTGTAAGGTTTTCACAGAGGAGCGACTGATCAGGGGCTCATCGGCATTTGGTGTTTCATGAATGACTGACTGTGAGGACAGCCAGTCAAGAGCTGTTTTATTTTATAAATGTCAAGGAAGTTGTCAGAATGGGAAGACATCAGCACCTTTTACTAACAATCACAGAAGGTGGAAAAAGAGGTACAGATTCTAGCTCTAGATTCTAAAGCAAGGAACAAATACTACATAGAATTATACAGATTCACCTTGGGAACAATGGGACATTTTTGGATCCTGCGTGTAGTGTCTTCTTTACTACCTCTATGCCTAATCTACAATTCTTTCACAAGTCCTTACATATGGTTCTCTGAATTAAAGGTATCAAATAAAAAGCACATTACAAATATCTGAGTCTACTATTTGGTTTTGTCTTCTGTCTACCTGGGACGATGACAAGAATGTCATAGAGTGCCAATGTCAAAAAATGCCAAACTCCAGGAGTTTTATCTAGCAGAAACAATGGAGTAGTGACAAATTTTATTCTATTTTCATCTATTAACCCACCAATTTAATGCTGGATCATTCTAGTTCTAATTAATCCTATCATTTAAAAATAATAACATAATTTTAAGTATTTGAAGGACTTCAAATATCCAGTCCAGTGATTTTTCAAACTGTAGATCACAATTGATTAATTATTTAATTGCTTCAGTGAGTTGACAGAGCATTAGGATAGGATAAAAATCAGAACAGATAGTGACAGAATTTTTTTTTATAATGTTTTTATTTATTTTTGAGACAGAGAGAGACAGAGCATGAGCAGAGGAGGGGCAGAGAGAGACGGAGACACAGAATCCGAAGCAGGCTCCAGCCTCTCAGCTGTCAGCACAGAGCCCAACGCGGGGCTCGAACTCACAGACCGTGAGATCGTGACCTGAGCCGAAGTCGGACGCTTAACTGACTGAGCCACCCAGGCGCCCCATGACAGAAATGTTTTAAGGAAGTTTTGCTTAAGCTGTGCTGGTAGTTGAGTATATAGTGCTATATACTGGGTAAGTGGTATAAAATATGTTAGGCAGAATACTAAGAGGGTCCACAAATTCTTCATCCTTCTGATCTTTTTTTTTTTTTTTTTTCAACCCTCTGATCTATATGCATGCATAATCCCTGGGACTGTGAATATGATGGACATGACTCTCATAATTAGGTTCTGCTGATTTTCAGACAGGGAGATCATCTGGGTGGGCCTGATCTAATTACCTGAGCCCTTTAAAATCAGAGAGCTTTCTTGGCTAGCCCCAGGAGATGTAGTCAAAGATTCAGATGAAAAGGATCTGAAGCACAGTTACTGGCTTGAGGATGGAGGAGACCACATGGCAAAGAAAGAGAGTGGCCTCCAAAGCTGAGTGTGGCCCTCACCTGACAGCCAGGAAAGAAATGGGGACTTCAGTCCTACAACTGCAAGGAACGACATTCTGCAATAAGGAGAATGAATGTGGGAGCATTTCTTTCCCTAGTTGAGCCTCCAGATGAGAACTCAGTCCACCTAGCACCTTGATTTTAGCCTTGTAATGTACTGGGAAGAGAACCAAGCCATGCTATGTAGATTTCTGACCTACATAACTGTGGGCTGCTAAATGGGCATTGTTTTAAAGAGCTGTGTTTGTGGCAATTCGTTTCACAGCAAGAAAAACTTACATAGTATTTCCTATAGCCAGTTATGATAATAAAAAGAGAGTACGAGACAAAAGATACTTAGACACTGATCTGATCTAAATATTTCATTCTACAGATTTGAAAAAATTAAGGTCCAGAGATGGCAAATAACTGCAAGATTATACAGTTAGTGACAGAAGCAGGGCAGAAAAAGCTCTTTCCTTACATGGTCCTGATATTGTGATTACTTTCCTTTTCATTTATGTGAAGATTCATATATTTTACATCAATAGAGAATAGCTTTTCCCCTACTTATTACAAAACAAAGAATTGTTATTATACTTCTTATAAGAAGGGTTAATTCTCTTATAAAAAATGAGTTTATGCTGTGTCATTTTTTTTTGCTGCTATATTAGGTTTAATATGTTTCTATTGTTAGGAATAATTGAGGACCTGAAACTATTGTCTATACAAGAAGACTAGAATATCTTTCTTAGAGTTCTCACAACAGAAAATAGATCCTATACATCAGTTCATGAAGAATAACAGCTGTGAGGTCAAAACTAATTTCTAGAGAAACCCACTGTACCACCCACCCACTAAAAGACATTTAAATAACTTCAAAATTTTCTATTTTTTTAATTTTAAAATCCTTTAATCCCCAGAATCATCACTTGCAATTAAATATAGTATTTCACTTAAATACAGTACTGCTTTCACTGCAAAATTTAAATGTAGTACTCAACTTGGCCACATGAGGGCTCCTAGGTTTTGTTTTGGGTTTTTTTTTCAGTTCGGTGAACCATAAATTGAGACATCGAAAGATAGTTTTCAATGAAAGGGCACATTGGCTGGAGGACGCGTTAGTTGGCATGGTTTCCTTAAATGAGATTATCTGAGAATTGAAGTAAAAATATTACCCCACTGTATTACCCATAGAAACTCCTTTGGCTCACCTCTGCAGGTATCCTTCTGAATAACACAGAAGCCGATTCTGAAGTGTCACAAGGTTAATTTCATTTGCAGAGTCTGCTATCTCTTACTCATGGCTCCTTAACTTCTCTCAGGCTCTATCCCTCATCTATAAAAATAAAGAGTATAACACCTACCTAACAATCTTCACTTGTACCTGGTATATGGCATCACCAATTAGTGGTAGTTTTAGTTGTTGTTATTACTAACACATGTATTAAGGAATACTGAAATATACTTGTTTTGTGAAATAATCTTTCAATACAGATGATCACATAGTTGCTAATATTTCGGCCTTGAAAATAATAGCTGTGGGTCCACATTAGTAGAAGGGTTATATGAACACATTAAGTTTATAATTCAGCTATCTGTTTTAACATAATAGACATGCCATTGGCATGGATTATGAATCAAATTGTTGAAAATCCAATAATTAAATATTCACTAGTGGTAGGGCTATTTAAAGATCATTCACAGTTCATCTTTCTGCAATCCAAACTCACCATTTAGACTTCTATTTTCTAGGTTCGTCTCTTTATTCATGTGGCCAAACTGGTCATTGTTTCTCCCTCATTTTCTCATCTTTAAGGCATATTTCGTTTATACAATAAACTTTATTTTCTGAAGGCAAAATACTGTTTCTTCTTATCCAGTTAATAAGTCAGAGAAGCAATAGAAGGTGGTGGACATGTTGAAGGACGGGAGGAGAGGACATTGGAAAATAGAGACGCAGTAAACTTTACGGGCTTTTCTAGTTGACTGATTTTTAGAAACATGCTACTGTAAGTTTTAAAAATGTAAACCTGCACTTGTTGCCACTGTCTTATATCAATTCTTGTTACTTGACTACTGATATCCTCAAAGACACCATGCCTGCTATCTCTTGAAAAATAAGACTCGAACATCTTCATCTGAGAACAGGGCACTTGAGAGTAGATACAGGAAGAGGACATAGAGTGGTAGAAGGGGAAAGCATGGTTTTAGTTGCCATATCCTGAAATAGTACTAGACCAACACGGAAGCATGTCTTCAAGCTTGAAGGATACAACCTAACCCAAAGACATAGGAAAGTGACTTGACAAAGTCACCCAGAAAAGTGATGTGGGAGTCAGAACTAGAATCCGGTCTTCTGGTTGTGATCTCTAGAGAAGAACCCTGAAGTATCTGAGAAAAACATTTCAAACATCCCATATTGGGGTAGTTAGGGTGGTGGATACCAAATAAAATGTGACCCCTTTGATGTAGCTTTGGTAAACCCATTAAGCCATAGTTTCTACTTCTAAGGCTTTTGGATATGACCAAATATCTCTAGAATGAAATAATAAAGCAAGGCCAAGCATCCACCTCCTCTTCCTGGGTAGATTTATCTCCCCTATGCATCATCCTCTACCATATATGATATACTGAGCAACTTTTGTCTCAAATAGATATCAACATAGATAAAATGTTCCTTAAGCCTCCTCTCGTATTTAAATCTGTTGAAGGTTTTCAGTGTTTTTCAATTTCCACATTCAATGGAAATGACCACACAAACCATCAGAACGATATACGCTCATATAAACAAGCACAGACCCACGTGTTCACAGTGCTGTTCAGACACACGTCACCTATTCACATGCATAGAATGTCTGGTGCTCACCAATGGTGTAGAACCTCTTCAGTTCACTCCTCCGAGAAGGATGCTTCTGGGTATTGGCCGCATTGTTCTGCTCTTCTTCAATGATGGGTGTCTTGGGTGCGGGGGGCTTACTCGCTTGCGGCATTGGCTTTCCTGCACCAGCCAAAGGGTTGAACCCTGGAGCGGTAATATCCACTGACTGACTCTTTTTCTTCAACCTACAGGTAAAGAATACCACAGGCTGTGATTACTGACCCAGCAGACACTTGTTTCAACTTTATCTCCATCATAATTCTTTTTTTTCTAATATGAAATTTATTGTCAAAATGGCTTCCATACAACACCCAGTGCTCATCCCAACAGGTGCCCTCCTCAATGCATAATTCTTTTTTCAACAACTGAGTTAATATCAGCCCAGAAACAGAAGAAGATTTGTTCAGAAATTATAGACTTTCCCTATAGTATTTTAAATTCTTCAAATATTTGTGAAACTAGTTGGGGAAAAAAAAATCTACCTAATCATTTTTAAAGGTTTCATTAAAAGGTATTAGAATGCAGGTGCGAAAGGACTTTTATTTTTCCTAATAGCAAACTAAAATGTGGTGTTGGACAAAGATAATGCATTTGGCTATTGCTTTTAGTTTTGAAAGGAGTATTTTTAAAGCTATAGTAAAACACTAGTTAGAAATAAATAATTGCAACCCAGAAAAAGATAATGAAATGACTATTTGGGTAACTAGACGCTGTCAGTGTTTTTCTGTTTAATCTGTAATAGCATCTTAGCTGTAAAAATTACAGAGTTCACATTATTTCTGCAGACACTGTCATGCATTGTTCACTTCTACATTTTAGAGAGCTGACATCAGAACTAACATGGAAAGCAAAAAGCTATCCGTAAAACATTTTCCCCACTCATGCATATAGAATGTTTCTCTTGATATAAAAGTTCCTGATAAACGATAGGAGTTAAATTCAAATACTTCAAGCTACACAATTTTATATTTGTAATTGTAACTGAACCCTAAGCCTAGCTTACTCTTGGCTCCTGGTACTTCCAGAGGCTACTGTTAAGTGTCATTTTTCAAGTCTAAATTCCCTACAGAAAACAAGTTGGCAGTTTTCTTTTCTTTTTAATTTTTTAAATGTTTACCTATTTTGAGAGAGAGAGAGAGAGAGAGAGAGAGAGCAAGTGCACACAAGTGGGGGAGGGGCAGAGAGAGAGGGAGACACAGAATCCGAAGCAGCCTCCAGACTCTGAGCTGTCAGCACAGAGCCAGTGTGGGACTCAAACTCGTGAACCACGAGATCAAGAACTGAGCCCAAGTCGGATGCTCAACCGACTGAGCCACCCAGGTGCCCCAGCAGTTTTATCAGTTAAATAATCACACCTGAAAATTTGTAATTTCCTAAAGGTTTCCTACATCCTCATACATCTAGGCTTTATTTAGTTTTTTTTTTTTTTTTTTCAGTACATTCTTCTATATTCAGTCCTACTGTCAGATCCTGCTCATGTTTCTAGACTCAGCTTAAAAATGGCCTCCTCTGGGAAGCTTCCCATGACATGGACCTTGGTAATCTCACATCATTCCACAGAGGGAGTTATTCATTATTAACTCTCAAGAAGCTTCCATTAAATTGAACTTACCAGAGCAGAGGATTTGTTAAAGGAATAAATGTATCAATTAGTAAAAGATTCATTAATGAAAGCAGTGTTTATTAAATTTTGGTAGTTTCACCATCATCCGTATGATTTCTGCCATTCCCACATACCACCTACTTAATATTCATGAAAATTGAACGCTTTATCCAAACTGCCAGGAAATATGTTAAAAAGTGCTCAACAGCATTAGACATGAGAAACATAAATTAAGACCAAATCGCACTCACAGCACACCCATCACAATGGTTACAATGTGAAAGACATGATATTAATTGTGATGGTGAGGAACAACCGGAATTCTCCAACATGGTGAGAGTGTAAAACGGTACGACCAATTTGGACAAGTGTCTGGCAATATCTGCTTAGCTGAAGTATACAGCTTCTGACTCATCAATTCTACTCCTAGGATATGTCCTATACTACGTGTTCACCCAAGGGCACAGTCAAGAATGTTCATGGAGGCAATACTTGTAATAATGCCCCAATATCCAACAAAACCCAAATGTCTACTAACAGAAAAGGGTAAATGAACTGTGATAATACCTGTAAAATGAAACTTTATGCAGCAATGGAAATGAATGAACTACAACTACTTGCAACACGTTGGAGAGTTTTCACAAAAATAGTGCTTGGCAAAAGAAGCCTGGTACGAGGGGCATCTGGGTGGCTCAGTCGGTTAAGCATTCCACTTCGGCTCAGGTCATGATCCCACAGTCTGTGGGTTTAAGCCCCGCATCAGGCTCTGTGCTGACAGCTCAGAGCCTGAAGCCTGCTTCAGATTCTGTGTCTCCCACTCTCCCTGGCCATCCCCTGCTCACGCTCTGTCTCTCTCTTTCTCAAAAATAAATAAACATTGATTTAAAAAAAATATATTTAATAAAAAAAAAGAAGCCTGGTACCAAAGAATACATACTATATGATTCCATCATATAAAGTTCAAACAGAAGCAAAACCACCCCTGATATTAAAAGTGTGGGTAGGATAACCATTTGGAGTTATTACACTGATAGAGACACAACATGGGGAATATCGTCAATAATGTTGTAATAATGTTGTATGGTGACAGACAGTGACTACACTTATCATGGTGAGCACTGGGTAAGATACAGAATTGTTAAATCACTACATTATGCACCTAAAACTAAATAACACTGTATATCAACCATGCTATGAAAAACTATAATAAATTTTTAATGTCAATTTTCTACAGATCATCCTATAAACTTGATTTCAGAAATAAATTTCAAATTCACTCTAATGCAAGTTTTTAGGGGGAGAGGAGTAGGAATTTAAGGGAAAGGTGCTAAATTTTACAGAAGGAAAGCCAGTTATCTCTAGTTCTCAGAAAAGATTATTTTCAAAATGTAAATGTGACAAGTGTTATCTCCAATTCTCATAGACTATTTTTATCACCAGAAACCGTTTATAGTTTACATTCACCTGTTTCAGAATTGTTCAGTTACTAAAGTCTCATATTGTAGCATATCAGCAATGACAGCTTATAATTGATACAGTGTTAGATACTATTATTGATGAAGTTTTACATCACTTAAAAATGTCTTAGTGTACCACAAGCCCTTCTTACAGCCTCTTTGGAATGAGCAAAAGGACACAGTTCTGGGTTCCAAAGGCCAAAGGCAAGCACAAAATAGCCCTGTGGTGTTTTCCCTGTTCTTTCCCTGCCCTTCCTCAACAGACACTCTTCCCAATCAACACTTGAAGGGTGTCATGATCTCATTGTTATTGCTGGAGTCTGGAAAACTGCAAGTAGCTTTGTTGGCTCGCTTAAGAAAAGACTTCCATTTACACGTTTTTAGAAAGCAGAACTGTGTGGGTAATTGAATTACCCCTTTCAAGATTCTAAAAATGACTACTGTGATTGGCAAAGAAACCTGCAAACTGCTACCTTCAGTTTCCAAATTTCATGAAGGGAAGCCTTTCTCAATTTTTAACAATGTTCTAAATTAAATGTGTTACACAAATGTAAATAGCATAATGGAATATGTAGGTGTACATGAGATAAAATACTCATTGATATTAAACATTACAAATAGAGAACGAAAATAATCTCTTAATAGGCACCCAAAGAATCTTTGAATGTGCTTTGTACTTCCAAAGGAAAATGAGTGCCGGCATCTCGGATGGAGAAAAGGAAATGAGGAAAAGGAGCCATCCTTCTTGGCATGGCTCCCATAGGCAGACTATCTAGTGTTTCATAATCTTTGCCCCTTCTTGTTCCTGTTTTTTAGCAGAAAAGAACTATTCCTGTTTTTCACCGCATGTATTCAAATACATTTTTCAGCGAGGTAACAATGTTGGACACTTTTCTGAGACTCAGTTTTCTCATCTGCAAAATGGGGATAAAAAGGCCCAGAGGACTAAGTAAACACACTGTGAAAGTGCCTAGTGTATCACCTACACGGGATGTTCTCAATAAATGCAAGTTCCAGTCTCTTTGTAAGAGGACGTAGGGATGAGGCAATTTTGTTCTTCCAACTTTCAAGGGATGCTGTGGAAATTATACAACAGCTTCCCAAGATCCTTCGCTGCTGTACTACTTTAGATAAACACCAAAACTTCAGGGCCTGCACCACCTTTTGTAGGGGGTCTCACCTATTCTGGAGTGTGGATTTGGGGGAAGAAGCAGAAGATAAGAAGAGATTAAGCTACATAGGAGTCCTTTGTGTGCTGTACAATGTGTTCTCTCTCTAAATCATTTGGAAAACAGATGAATCCATTGAATAATTCGCTTGAGCACATGTATGTTTTAAATCTGTGTGGGTTGACATAAAATAACAAACTCATAAGCAGAGGTAGAGACCAGAGAACTATGGAAGTAAGGACAAAAACTTGAAAGGAAGTGTGAGGAGGGTTTTTGACCTTCCTATTCCGTAAAAAGTAGGATTCAGGCCAATTTCAACTAGTTCTCCCAGGAGCAGATAAAGCCCAGTAGGCCAATGATGAAATGCCAAGTCACAGGAACTAGAGAAAAAAATAAGTGGCAGAAAACTTCCAATACCAACCAATTTAAATTTTTTTAATGTTTATTTTATCTTTGAGAGCAAGAAAGACCGAGCATGAGTAGGGTAGGGGCAGAGAAAGAGGGAGACACAGAATTCAAAGCAGGCTCCAAGCCCTGAGCTGTCAGCACAGAGCCTGACGTGGGGCTTGAACCCACGAACCAGGCTCAAACTCATGAACTATGAAATGATGACCTAAGCCAAAGTCAGACACTTACCCAACTGAGCCACCCAGGCGCCCCCAATACCAACCACTTTAAACGGGATCCCTCTACCCTCATAGTAATCAACTAAATTTATTCTTACATAATTTATTTCTACTTTACTAGAAGCATAAGAAATCTTCCATGCATCTTCCAAATCACTAAGTAGCATGCATGCATCTTTTGGCTTAAATGAGGTAATGGACACCCCAAAGCCCAGGGCTTGCATCAACAGTAATTATAAGTGGCTTTATGTTGACCGGCTCCCAAGGACCTGGGTCAGTTCTCTATTTGAATAGCTTTACCCATGGAGACACCCTCTCTAAGCTTCTTTACCTTTACCCCTTAATTACTATTATTTGTCACTTGCCACATGCTTTTGGTCATACCTTTCCTTTTCCTCTCACATTGTAGGGTTTTCATCTACAGTCACTACCCTTCTATCATATTCCATTCAGGTCATAGCCAAGCAATGCTAGTCATCTTTCTATATCTGCCATGCTCTGCATTTTTTAACAGTTTTGTTATTTTGTCTAAACACTACATGATAGAACTCTACCATAAGCCTAAACTAAATCCCGCTATGATTTAAATGCATAAGGAAAAAAAATGGTTTCATTTAGTTTGGGTTCTTAACTGGAGTTACATCTTCCATCAAGTGGAATTCAAATTGTACCTTTATTGTAACTAATTGGATATGTTCCTGAGTTCTGTAGCTATCTGGGAAAAAATAATGTTCTATTATACACCTAGTAAAGTCATAGGATGCCCTGGGGTACTGTAGCAACAGTTGAGAAAATCTAGTATAGTATGATGAGAATATTTCCTAGGTCACAGGAATTTAAAGTGGTATAACATTAGAATATAAAAGCCACATTTGCATATATCTGACTCTGTGCCTGGAGAATAATAGCTGAGTGGCTAAGACTATGGACAGGGAGAGGTGGGGGCAGATTCCCTGGCACTGAATGTCTAATCTGGTATTTACGAGTTTGCATCCTTGGGAAATTTTCTTAACCTCTCCTTGCCTTGGCCCTCTCATATGTAAATTGGAGGTATTAATAACACCTGTGTCATAAAATTGACATGAGGGTTAAATTAATATTTATAAAATATTATATATATATAAATATGTATATTATAAATATACATAATATTTATAATATATACATATAAATATATATAAATATATATATATATAAAATAATACTTAACATATAGTATTATTATTTGCTTTAAACAAAAACACAAGCAAACATAAACAGTCACTAAGCATTTATAATGAACAGGACACAGGCCATACATAATTTCACTTACTGATCACAATAAACCTATGAGGTAGTATCATACTCTTTATTTGTAGAGGGGGCAGCTGAGGTTTAGAGAAAGAGATAGGTCTAGAAAGTAGGGATGCTGGAATCCAACCAGGGCATTATGACCAAAAGGCCACACTTTGGAATGAGGAGATAGTGATAAATTTCAGCAGTGACATTTATCAGCCATGGGACTTTTGGCAAGGACCTGGACTTTCTAGGCCTCTTATTTTCTTACCCATCATGGTGGAAATCATGCTATCTGCCGACTTTACCCAAGAGAGTTATTGTGGGCAGAAAATGTGTTAACTTAAGTGAAAGCACTTTGTAAAATTCCAGAAATCTACAGTACTAGTAGTAGCTATACAAATTCACTCTTTGCCACGTCAATTTGTTGTATACTAACAAAATGTACATAAATACATGCATGAATGTAAATGGCTATGCCCCCAAAACCCAACATTTGTAATCCTTTCCAGTAATTTCCAGCAAGAAGACCATCTGTGGTTTGTACAACTCATTACTGTTAGCAAAGCTGTCTCCTTGCTTTCTAAAAGAGCTAGTGTAAGGATATTTTTTAAAGTAGTAAAGCTGCTGAGAATGCAGATTTTTTCCAAGTTGGATACTGTGGCTGCGGCAAAAATCTCAAGTCACTCAAAGAGAGCTTTTGAGAGCAAATGCCTAAAAAAATTTCACATTTCAAAATTAAGGCCTTTTGTTACCCCTCCTGTATAGTCTGACTACAAATCAGCAGCTAAAAACAAACCACACAATCAGCAAAAACCAAGCATACTCAGAAGTCCAACCAGAAAAAAAAAATGGCAGATTAGAAACCTTTGCATTAAAACAAACAACCCCCCCCAATCCATTAAGATATAGAATATGCCAATTACAGCCTGATTTATAACTGCTGTGCTCATACTATTCTTAGTGGCCCCCACACACAAGGACTGAAGCAGAAAATCTCATTAATGTGGAATCAGGAATTACACAATCTTCTTTTGCAATTCTAAACCAGTGCAAAATGTTTCAATGAAGTATTCTTTGGGAGTGTAAATTGGTATTAAACAGTTAATGGGACACCAAAACTAGATACCTTGTTATAAAAAGACATGTTTCTAGCTCTGTATTCATCCTAAGAAATTTATGCTTTCCTTTTTGGAAATACAGAGAACAGAGAGTACAAGGTTTAAGCCACAGGTGCAATGGTATGTAGGAATGGTTTGCTAGAAAGTCTCTTGTTAAATGCAGTTGAATTCAACTCTGTGAAGGGTAAGGACAGTGTACTATGAGTTGTGTAGAAGCATACATGAATCCATTGCTATTATACCTATTTTTATGCTAAAAATACTAGAAATTAAATCCCAAACCAATCTGCCTCTCCAGAGTTTCATAAGCCCTAACATAAAAGGTGAACATTTCTTACTGACCTTTAATGAAAAACACATCCAAATCCTCCAAGTTTGCCAGCTGGTTTATTTATATCCCTACATTTCACCAGCTGAGAGAAAAGAGGTAACAAAGAAGCATGTTCTATTAGGAGTCTTTACCACCAGATTAACTTAACTCCTACATTCACAGAAGCTCTAGTCTGTTCATCAGTTTATTCCTAGGATTTAGCACAGTTCTTGGCATACAGTAGGCAATAAGTAAACAGATAACTGAATGAATGAATGAATGAATGGTCTCATCCTGGGGCGGTGGGGGGGGGGGACGGGAAACACGATAATACAAAAAGACAAGAAAATTCACATATACAAGCCTGTGAAAATAAACTAAAAGAGTAAGACTTTGGAAAGTTTGGGAGCAGATACAATGACCAATTTAATACATTCATATAACACAGCCTTCTCCTCACCCCATTATGGGAAAGTTTTTGAGCTTAGAGAAAGGAAATCATTTCATCTTCATTGTCAATACTAAGACAAATATGAACAATATTTCAATTCTTTATTCACTAAATCCAGTCTTGTAATTTGTAAGAAGACACTCTGCACTTTGACAAATTGACATCCTTCTTAATGAGTGCTCCAAAAACATTAAGTGGATATTTCATCCTTCTACAAAACTTTCAGTGGTGGCGAGGAGGAGAGGAAGGAGGAAGGGCTCTGGAATCAAGGAACTGGGTTCAAGTTCAGGATATACTGTTTTTAAGCAACCTAAAGATGAAGCATTTTACTTTTATTGAAATATCCACTTAATGTTTTTGGAGCACTCATGAAGAGTCTTGCCTATCATGTTTCTACTACGAAATTTCAAAGCACTAAGTTAATCATAGTAACACTTTTGTGAGTTTCCCTTTCCATGTACTTTCCAATTATACCACTATATTACAAACATTCACCTTGAAATTACACGAATTTCCAATTTATTTCAGTTTTTGCCCTGGAACTTGAAAGCCTTTCAACTGGAAAATCCTGAAAGTACAAACACATTATGCAAATCCAAAGATGAGGGCTTGAAGGATTTGGAAGTCAAATTCTTGTAAATGTTAAACAGCCCTCTACAATAACTCACAGAGATGAAATTTAATTTCATTACCTTTGATGAAATGATTTGTAACGTGCTATTGCCACATTGAATGCATTCTGTTTATTTATTTTAGGAAGAAGAAACCAGAATAAATAAGACTATCTTAAGACATAGGCTTCTATCCAACATTACTGATTAAAGGAATCTATTTTCAACAGGGCCTATTACAGACTATTTGTACAAAACAGTTTATATGGACCAGCTGATTAAAATATAGTTTTGCTTACGCACAACATAAGGCAACCCTGAACTTAATCAAGATAGCTTCTGCAGGTAATGATAATCTGGGCCAAAGCCCAGTGGTTTATAGATAAAATGCCAATGTAGCACAATAATCTCCCATCCTAATTTCCTCAAATGAAGACACAAGGATCAGGAAATGAATGTACAGAAAAAATGCAGGACTTATATTTACATGTTAATTCAGGATCTTGATGGAAAACATCACTCTGGTTAATCCATTGCTTCTTTACCTCTTTAAATTAGATCATCCTTTGATAGATTTAAAAAAAAATCTATGTCATCCTAAATGTTTTCAAATGAAAATGATGTTTTATGGTTTTTAAATGTAAGAATGCATTGCTGACTGTATTATTGATTGAAAACAATTTTTTTGAAAACTGCTCTTTTTAGATTCTGATTAGTCATCCCAGATACAGCGTGCCGTGTCCTCTTCCCCAATTTGAAAATCACTGAGGTATCTGTTGTATGTTTCTTCTGCTCAGATGATAGTAATTCAATACATGAAGGCTATGCAGGGCACTCAGTACAATGGAGTTAGATTTTAGACTTTCCTCAGATAAATGTATTATATAACATTTAAAATTACGTTAAAGAAATTACTGTCTTCTTCCCAATGGCACCTCCATTGGGAAAGTGTCTTTCTCCACCATTTTAAATCTTTTCCCCCCATTACAGAAATGAATGTTGTCCTCTTCTTGTTAAAGCCAATCTCTTCATGTGTTCTCTGAATCCAACTGCATCCTCTCTATACTCAAGGTTTTAATGTACTAACCACTCTCTTCCCTCTGTGAGTCCTGAACCAGCTGAGGAACAGGTACAGGTGTCAAGGACCCCTCCACAGGTGGGCACCTTGGAGAAGCAGTGCCCTGGTGAGGCTGACCCATGGGCAGCAGGAGTTCAGAGAATACCACAGGCATCAGGTCCCAAAGAGGGGAGGCAGTGGAGGCTGGGCTATCGTCCTTTCCACAATCTGAGACATCACTCTTCTTCCTTTGGGGAGGTGTAGGCATAGAGAGCCAAAGCTCTCTTTTAAATTCTTTAGAAAACAAGGAAATGTCTTTTTCTTTTTTTCTGCCTGAAGAAAGGGATGCAGAAAAGGAAGGAAATGTTCCTCCTATGTCACTTTCTCAAGGCTTTACTCATGGGTTACCTGCTTCCTCGCCCTCTTTGCTAAACCATCCCCACCATTATTCAACCAGGGGCTAACATCTCCCATCCCTTCAAGTCCTTTTCTTTCTAAAGCTACCATCCCACTTCTTGGTTTCTCTTCCCCTTTGCAGCACTCAGCATCATGTCCCATCCATTGTGCTACACCATCTTCCTGGCACCACCACTTTCAGAATATGGCTCATTTAGGTATTCAGTCCGTTCAGGTGGTCAAATTCAAATGACTTTTTGGGTTTTCATTTTAGTTGTGGGATGTATTTGAGGAGGTGGATAGCACAGAGGTTAAGGCCATGGACTGGGGCGTTAGAATGCCTGGCTCTCACACTAGGCTCCTTACTATGGAATCCTGGACCAACTATTTAATCTCTCTCTTGCTTCCTCATTTGTAAAACGGACTCAATAACAGCATTTACCTCAAAGGGTTTTTAAAAAGATAACACTATCCATATAAATATTCAGCATGATGCATACTGGTATATATACATACTCAACTTTCTTTTTTACAGTCCCTCTATCTTGAAACATTCTAGTTTATATTCCTTGACAGACAATTCTTCTAATATTCCTTTTTTTCATTTTTCCTTAAAGAGTCTCTGTTTTTCCTATTCAACCCTAAATTATGGACTACCCTGAGGCCTAATGGAGTTGGGCCTCCCGGGACTATATTTTTACTATCTCCCTACGTATTTGCATCCATTCCCTTGAGATGAAATATTTATATGATGAAAACTTCCGTATCTTTACCTCCAACCCAAACTTTACCCAGAATTGCAAACTTAAATACACAACTAGCTTCTTGGCATTATCCATTACCTGTGGTGTGTCTGTGAACAAATTCTTGATTCCTAAACTCACCCCAACCTTCCTTCCTTCTCATCTTCTCTATGTCTGTCAATGGCATCACCACCACCATGCAGTTCCTTAAGCCAGAAACTCGGAAGTTATAATTGATCCCTACCTCTGCAACACTCTCCACTTCTAATTCATCAATAAATTCTCTCTATTCTGCCCCTGACTTCTTCTTTTTATTTTTTCTGCCTTCAAGTTCTATATTAAATCTCTCCACTCTTCTCCACCATCTCTTTAGTCAGCCCTCTTCTGGATTACTGCTGAAGTCTCCATATTGGTCTCCCAGTAGGACTTTCCTCTCCTGCTACTTTTTCTTCTTAAAGCAACCATATCAAGCATTTTTAAAATTTTTTAAAAATGTTTATTTAATTTTGAGAGAGAGAGACAGAGCTCGAGGGGAGAGGCGCAGACAGAGAGGGAACCAAAGAATCCGAAGCAGGCTCCAGGCTCTGAGCTGTCAGCACAGAGCCCGGCGCGGGGCTTGAACTCACAAACCGCGAGATCATGACCTGAGCCGAAGTCGGACACTTAACTGACTGAGCTACCCAGGCGCTCCCATAACAAGCATTTTTAAGCATAAAATTTTAAACAGATCATTCTCCTCCAAAAAAATATGGCTTCCCATTGTGGCTGGTTAAATTTGTTAGCTTCTTTCTATGGCCCATCAGGTCCCACATGTATCTATCTCCTACTTCACCTCGGACTATTCATCATCAGAGCCTAGTCTATTTCTTGCTCAGGCTCTAGTCATTTTGGTATCCTTCAAGCTTCCCAAACATGTCAAGCTCTCTCCATCTTCAAGGTCCTTGCACATGGTGTCCCCTTCAGCTGGAAGAATTGCAGGTTCTTTCTCGCTTTTTCCAGTCTCCTCAGAGAAACCACCACCTATGATGCTAAGTAGGTTGTTCTTATGTCCTGTCCCCCACCCCACTCAGTTCCAAAGTATTCTTTAGCACTCTGCTCATTGCTTCTCACAAGGTCCAATAATATGTTTGCTCATGTCCACTATACTATTTACTCGGTGGGGCTGGAAGCACAATCCCTTTATACACCTAGCACAGTGTTTTGCACGTTTTGTGCACACCAAGAATATTTACTACACAAATGAATACATGAATACATGATCTCTTTGCATAGACTCCACACGTCTTTATTCGAAAGACCTACAGGGCATGAGCTTATGTTTATTTTTTTCCATTTTCTTTCATTTTTAGTTTGGCTCAATCACAATGTCCCAAATCTTTCTCAAGAAATTACTGTCATGCTCTTTGGTTAGAAAACCACAAGATTCATAACAGTTACGTGAAAAGAGCACTGTCTCCTGATCTATGACCTGAACCAATTTTGAAAACTAAAAATTATGACTGAATACACAGTCTCAGAAATAGGCTTGGACTATAAGACATTTCTAAACATGTGTTGCTAGACTGGCATTGCACTGATGGGCATTTTCACTACTGCATTTTCCAGGTCTCATACTTCTGCAGGTGGTAAATTACATTAGGAGAAAAATCAAATGGAGATTGGATGCAGACAAGCAAAATAGTATACATTAACAAAGCCAGGGAAAAAAAAGGCGGTGGAAAAAAAACACATATAGATGTTCATTTCTAATCTTATCAAAGACCAACAGAAATGCCACATAACTCCTTATTTACAACAGTACATTCAGGGGCACCTGGGTGGCTCAGTCAGTTAAGCCTCTGCATTCAGCTCAGGCCATGATCTCATTCTCAGTGAGTTTGAGCCCCCCATAAGGCTCTGTGCTGACAGCTCAGAGCTTGGAGCCTGCTTTGGATTCTGTGTCTCCCTCTCTCTCTCTGCCCCTCCCCCACTTGTTCTCTCATTCTCTCTCTCTCTAAAAAATAAATAAACTTAAAAAACAGTACATTCAGTCATTTCATTAAAGAATAAGAAAATCTGATGATGGTAAAAAGTAGCAATCTCTAATTACAGATTGGAGGTCTTTCAAATCATTTTTTTTTAAACAGAAGCATTATGTAACTTTTATCTTACATGCCCACAAGTGCTTGTATAACATGCAGGGACTACTAAAATTTACAGCGTTCTGTTTCATAGCACAAAAGAAAGGCTGGTGATACGAGGTGTGCTATTGTGATGCTGGGTGGAACCCGAAGCAGGGCACAGCGCACTGGGGAGGAGGGCTGCGTGTTGCTGACACTTGGGTCCTGGGCAGCTGCTGTGAGCTGCAGCTGAGCCCATCCAGGCAGAGGACGGGTACCCACACGGCAGCCAGGCTGCCCATCCGCTATCGACCGCGGTGGCAGGGACACAGAACAGGCTATGCCAGGACTGTCTTGGGCACAGGCCCCCAGTCACCACAAACAAGGACTTCCTTGAAAAAAAACAAAACAAAACAAGGAAACAGCTGGATGATAAGGGACCAAAACTGTTCTACTTTCTTAATTGTAAGCTATTACAACGTAATAAAACGTTACTCTTTACCAAATCTTGGGCCAGTGTTTTACTTAGATGGTTCTGAAATACAAAAAATTGACTCTGCTGGCCCTTCATGCTAGCATACAAATCAGTTCCTTATAGAATACATTTACTAACAGAATCTCGGCCAGCCAACACTTCCTGTCAGCTCTGGCTGTGCAGCTAAGGGCATCTTTCACCATGGAATGTTTCAGGAACCGGTTTAGATGCTGGGAAAGCAGACTAAAAACTACAAGTGCAAACTTAAGGAAAAGTGAAAGTGCAGACTGCCGGGAACACACGGTCATAAGGTTGGAGAAGCCCAAACGTATCTGATTGTCCCACAACTTATTATTCACAGAAACATTTTCAAAACAACGTATATGATGGCTTTTGTATTCCTACAGAAAACTTCAGAAATGACATTCAAGTTAATGTTCCAAAAAAGCTCAACCAAAATGCCAGTGTTGGTGTTTAACTGAAATGGTATATAAAATATTTACTGAACAGTATTTAAGCCCCCCCTTTCCTTAGCACTTAATAAAATCCAAATGGCCTAGTAGGAAAGTTTCCCACACAACACTTTAAAAATCGTTGACCCCACGGGGCTCCTGGGTGGTGCAGTCGGTTGGGCGTCCGACTTCAGCCAGGTCATGATCTCGCGGTCTGTGAGTTCGAGCCCTGCGTCAGGCTCTGGGCTGATGGCTCGGAGCCTGGAGCCTGTTTCCGATTCTGTGTCTCCCTCTCTCTCTGCCCCTCCCCCGTTCATGTTCTGTCTCTCTCTGTCCCAAAAATAAATAAAAAACGTTGAAAAAAAAAATTAAAAAAAAAAAAAATCGTTGACCCCATCCATGATTTTTTAGGTTCAGTCAAGACTGTTCTATTGTAGGCTTTGCTGCTGGATGCAAAATAAAGGCATACAACTGTCCCAAAAAGGGCCGTATGTATAAGGCCTAGGATGGGCCCAACATGGGGCTTGAACTCAGAACCCTGAGATCAAGAGTCACATGCTCTACTGACTGAGCCAGCCAGGTGCCTCAAGGACTTTCAAATCTTTAGGGAACCCAGGTTCGACCACTTAACTGTACAGCAGCAGTAATGGAACTAATATTTCTTGATTCATGTTATATGTTAAGTGAATGGTAAGTGACTGCCTTTAATCTTTATACCATCAACTACTGGAGGTCAGCGACAATTGTCTTGTTCATGTTTGAACCACCAGTGCCCTGTATCCTGCCAGGAAGGATAACACAGGCTACATTTAATGTGACCACCATTAAAGGCTTGACTTCACCTAAGGAAAAACTGAAAAATGACATACAAACACCACAGGAAGGCTTGCTTTGAAGCTCTCTTATGAACACTTATTCTCTCACAAATAGAACAATGGCTCTACAGTGTTGTTCTGGGCTCCTTTTCAGAGCAGTGTTCTGGACTAGATTCTGCCATTCCAGGAATAAAAGCTGACATAAGACACTTCGCCTGAACCTCTCCTTCTCATCCATGCAATGCTGATAATCATTCTTGTGATGTTTGCCTAACAAGTTTACACATCTTTGTGTTCACCAAATAGCTAGTGATTCCCGTTTATGTTCAGGGCACTGTACTAGACTCCAGATATCTGCTTGCTGGATACAGCACTGCGTTTTGTTAGGTGTTTAAGGTTGACTCTTCCTCTTATCAGGTGGCATATTTAATGGGTTGTCTCCACTCCACTCCTCACCGGAGATGTCTCACCTGCTGCTTCCTCTCTATGGGTAAATGCAACTCTTCCCACTGGTCATTAATAGCTCCTTCCCCAGCCCCCATGTATAGTCAAGCTCTGTCTGCTGGGGTTACCTCCCTCCCCCAGGCAGCCCTCTCGGATAAGATAATAAGACTCTTTCAGGCCAGGTCTCTTTTGTAGGACCACCTATTGCCACAAGAAGCCAGCCTCGTTTTGCCCTGTGGGTTTTGGCACACCCACAACATAGCAGCTCTTTGCATCCCCTCGTCAGATTCTCCAGACAGCTATCATCCCTATTCGTTTTGATTTCTCAGGGTCCAAAGTCTAACCCACTGTTGACCCCAAGTTCTCTGTGTTGTCTCAGGAGAGTCCCATACATAGATTTGAGGTGAGGTAAAGGCATCTCTCACTCGTTTGGGGGGGCTGGGATGCCACAGGATTCCCAGAACACCAGAAGCCCTCTCTGAAAATCCTGTCCCAATCTCCAAACTGTTATATAATCTGGAGCGGGGTGGTCAGCTAAGAGTCACAAAATCAGTTCCTGACCATCAGCTTTTCAAATCTTGATTTGGTGGTCTCACACCTCATTCTGAAATGGAGTAACAGGTGCTTATCATTTCCAGCTGCAGCAGAGTAATTGTCGAATTTTAACTTCCTGTTACAGATCTTCTGTACCTTTATACCATTCTTGAGGTCATTCATTGCTCTCTGGCTATGGAAAAGCTGGAACTACCAAAAAAAATGGCAACAGAATGGAGACATCCTTCTATTTCAGCAACATTTCTAGTTAAAAAATCATTTATTTGTATACTTTTTTTCAATTACTTTCTATATATTCCTTGAAGGCTTATTGAGTTCAATGCATTATGCCAAGTGCTGGGGATACAAAAATGAAAAGAAAATGGCTGCTATCCTTCAGGACCTAAAAAGGAATGGATTTAAAAAACAGAATTATAGAAAATAATATACACCCTGGTTACAAGAAGGTAAGTCCTATCCAACTCTGAATTTGCCTATAAGAAGTTCTTTTTTACTTTTAGTTTTTAAAAAAATTTTATTTATTTATTTTTGAGAGAGAGAGAGAGCATACACAAACACACATGCACGCACAGGAGGGGCAGAGAGAGAGAGGAGACAGAGAAACAATGGATCTAAAGTGGTCTCTGCACTAAGAGCAGAGAGCCCAATGAGGGGCTCAAACTCACAAACCGTGAGATCATGACCTGAGCCAAAGTCAAACGCTTAACCAGCTGAGCCACCCAGGCGTCCTGCCTATAATAAGTTCTAATATTCATGTGTATTTATTTCTGACTACCTTTTACTTTACTGTAAGAAATTAGGTTCCAGGGGTGCCTGGGTGGCTCAGTCGGTTAAACGTCCGACTTCAGCTCAGGTCATGATATCGCGGTTTGTGAGTTTGAGCCCCGCATCCGGCCCTGTGCTGACAGCTCAGAGCCTGGAGCCTGCTTTGGATTCTGTGTCTCCTTCTCTCTCTGCCCTTTCCCTGTTCATGCTCTGTCTCTCTCATTCGCAAAAATGAATGAATGTTAAAAAAAAAAAAAAAAAAAAAAAGAAAGAAATTAGGTTCCAGTATTTGTGAACTGTGAATCATTGCTATTGAGAACAATTAGAATAAGAGAAAAGTATGGTTAAGATTAGAAAAAAGAGGTAGAAGTAAAGCAGAAGGCAGGGATGGGATGAGGAAGTTTTATTTTATTTGTCAAGAAGCTTTGGGCTAAAATGAGGTGGTCAAGTTTCATTTTACAGAAATACTTTAAAAACAAAGGAAAACCTATTACCAAAATGTTACCAAACAACAACAAAAAAAAGGTATGTTAGGCCAAAAAATGGCAAAATCAATCTCATTGCACAATAAAGAGCAGACCTTTGAGTCGCGTAGAGTTAGCTTTCCAAACACTGAAAACATCATCATCCGTGCTCCTATTTGCTACGGATAAGTAAAAATCAGGTGGACATGGAGTGCAGGTAGGCACCTGAGAACCACTAGACTGGATGATCTCAAATTCTACCGGCAATGGATTTACTTCACTGAGAATCCCTTTATTCAAATCTGTTCCACCCCTGCCTCCTCTCTATGCCTTGTAGCAAAGGGACAGACTTTCATAGAAATTTCCAAGCCCTGTATTCAGGACTGGCTACAGAATTTGTGGTGCCCTTTGCAAAATGAAAACACAAGGCCTCTTGTTAGAAAAATATTAAGAATTCAAGATGGTGACAGCAGAGCACTAAACCAAGTGTGGGGCTGTTTGAAGCACAGGCCCTGTGCAGCTACACAGGCTGCACACCCATGAAGCTGGCCCTGCCTGTATTGCCTATGTATGATCCCCCAAATTGATTTCCTAAAGCACAGCTTTTTGTAAACGATGCTTCAGCACCAGTGAGTTTTGTATAAGGACATACTTCCAGAATGATAATCCAGCTTGATGATGTCTTTGTTATTGGTCAGTAAATAATAACCTGCAAGGCATACCTCAACTCCAAAGTACTGTAGATTATGAATTTATAAATATTGTCTTAACCTCCTAGGAGTTGAAAGTTCCTAAGTCAGTTGAAGTTAATCTTTGTGTCTGTGGTGTTATGTTGGAGCTTGAGAATAATATTCTACATGCACACAATTTGATCAAAACCACTGGATGCTTCAAAATAATCTCCATGTGGAGAAAAGGGTACTGAGAGTTTTAGGCTCTAGGATGGGAAACTGCTGTGGAGGAAGTATGCTATCCTTGCCTTTTTGCGTTGAAGCAGGAAGTGTTTAGATATATAAGATTTTGATTTTGCAGAAGTAGGAGGCACTTCAGAGCAAGGGTCATTTGGAGAGTGCTGAGAAGAGTACTGCAGCTGTCACACTAGGCTGGCCCATCACAACCCTCCTTTGGAGGCCACTGTGGTCTCCTCCCGTTGCTGCCACTCTTTCCTCTCACAAAATCCATTTTCTACACCAAGAGCAAAGTGCTTCTGTAAAAACATAATTCAGATTAAGTCAGCTCTTCCCATGTCTTCTCATCTTCACTGAAAGTAGATTTAAACCACTTGTCATATCCTGCAGGATCCCACATCCCCTGTCTACTTCACTGGCCTCATCTCTGCCCCTCCTCACTCTCTCAGCTCTGTCCACACTCTACTTTCCTTTCCTAGGAACTGTACGAGCCTCAAAGCTTTTATACTACAAGTCCCACTTCTTAACATGCGCCTTCCGTAGAAAATCACCCGTCTGGTTCCTTGTTAAGAGTCCCTTTAGAGAAATACATTCCTTGACGGCCCAACCTAAAGTTGTGCACTTCCCCATCACCTTATTTGATTTGTATTTTCTTCAGACCATTTATCATGGATATGCCTTCTTGTGAATTATCTGGAGTACCTAACCTCTCCATTGATGATGTGAGGACTGGAAGTTTGCCTGCCTTGTTCACGGACAGGTCACCAGTGCTCGAACAGAATTTTAGACGGTATAGCAATTTTGTTACCCACTCAAGCACTCCATTCTGCATTAACTGAGAAGGAAACACTACATATTTACTATCACTAAAAAATGACAATTCACCTGCAGAGATTTTTAACTAGAAGGAAACATACACTTTCTACTATTTAAATTTGACATCCTCTCTATAGAGAGTCTTTAAATATGCAGGAAGAAGACTTACATCTGCAACGTAGCACTTCAAGTATAGTGTCTACTGTGTTTCTTCTTGATGGCTGTACTATTTTATCGCTTTGACAATTTCTCAGGAGCTCATCCAAGCAGTCTACACAAGATGACAATGTGCATCATAAAAATCTACAGAGCATTGTAGCCAGTAGCTAGATATTGGTAGCCACTTCTGATTCTTGGGTCATTGGGTTTTGTCACCGTGAGCAAATAAAAGCTCAATGACTACATATTTAGCATTCATTCCTTAATGTCACAGGCAATGACAATACTGCTTTATTATTCAGGAAATGATTTGAAATTGCAAGTCACTCTAAGACAGTGACAACAAGGTCAGAGTTTTAGAGGAAGAACAATTCTTTTTCTACCACATACTGTCCTATTTAACTTCAAGGATATTTCTGGAGCCCAAACCCAAATACCGCTTTATCTCACTACACACACGACTAGTTATACATCTGTATTGACTTTCTGACCCAACACAAAATGGAGAATAAGACTCCACTTGCTATCCAAGAATCAAGGACAAAGAAGGAAAATTCTGAAGATTGTTCATAATTCTTACCATGCATTCAGTTGATTAAGGGCAGTAGCAATTTTTAATATAGGGATTGGTTTGTTGTGTGTTTTTATCTTTCTTACCTATTACAAGCAAAGTAACATGTAAGTTTGAAGGGAAAATCTCTATAAACATATGCAGAATCTATTTTGTTAATGTACTGTTGACAACATAGAACAAAAAAGCAAGACCTTACTATACAAAGGTCGGGATCACAGAATGGGGGAGAAATTAAAATAAATACACTAATTGTATACTTTTCTTTTCCTGACTTAGGTTGCCCCATATGGACATGTTGTTAATAAATAGTAACATTTTTTTCATGAGGATAAATATTAGCCCAAAGCAAAAGTAGTAATTAAGAAGTAGTTATTCTGATAACCACTTCCCAGGTAAAACTACAGTTGTTAAAGAAAACAGGACATTACATACTTTAAAAATATCTGTTCATTCTCTCACCAAAGATGTAAAACCTGCATCAGTTGGTTCCTTGTCATATCAGATGATGAGGTGAACTAATGGCAATGAAATTGTCTTGTGAAAAAAAAAATCAACTCCAGGCATTTTTGAAAGTTTTCTAGGTGACATACTATATATAATGAGTCCCAAGATGTATCATGTTATTTACACACACACACACACACACACACACACACACGCACACACTCATATGCCTGAAGATGTGAGTGGAATAGAAAATAAAGATGAAATCATGAATTAAAACAGCAGTTTTGAATTAAATTAAGTGAGCTGCATTCTGATGGTCCATTCTGATGGATTTCATATAAAGGTTTGTAGGGGCGCCTGGGTGGCTCACTTGGTTAAGCATCCAACTCTTGATTTCAGCTGGTCAAGATCTGAGTCATGAGATCAAGCCTCACATGGGGCCCTGCACTGACAGCACAAAGCCTGCTTGGGGTTCTCCCCTCGCCTCTCTCTACCGTTCCCCCTGCTTGCACAGCATGCACACACTCTCTTTACCTCTCTCAAAACAAATAAACTTTTATAAAAAGTTTTATAAACTTTTATAAAAAGCTTATTTGACTGAAGCTAAAACATGTGGGCTGCAGTCTCACGAAATCTGCTCATTAGTAAGCAAAAATTTTGCTATCTCTGCTGATAGTGTATTTCACACCATATTTTTTATTACATCTGAATTACTCTCTTGATTGATTTGTTTATAAGTATGTTGGGATGTGTTTAAAGGAATGCTCCATGTGTGAATTTATTATCTATGCAGTAAATCTCAAAAACACATTTGAGACAAATATTTGCTCTTAATAAATGTAAAACCTGATGTTCATACAATTGCACCATTTTCTTAAAAAATACATTTAACTACAATTTTGCAAAATGGAACTCAGCAAACAATAAATGCCAATTTCTGAGAGTCTCTCTAAGAAACTTTGGTGGCTACTGGCTAAGGACAATTATCAACAAATTTCTAGCAGGCAATAACAACAAGAAGAGTCAAATGTACAAAATTAGAGATGAGCCAAGACATTTGAACTCAGTTAAAAGTACTAAGTAATCCCATAAATGAGTTTTCCTGGACAGTACACACACATTTTTTCCTGGGGAAAAAAACAGAGCCACAAAGTGCAAATATTAAAATGTATGTATTTCATAGTGAGAAAGGAAAAAATAACCAACATACGTCTGACCTCATTCATTCTCTGATTCAATAAAGACAAATCCCCCCACCAAATATATGTATATAGTGACCAGGTAAATTCTCCTACAGAAGCTTTTTCTCCATCATGGTAGGGGGTTTAAGCACCCACTGGGGCATCACAATGCAACTGAAAAAAAAAAAAATGGTCACTAAATACAAATGTAGCATTTTAGCTGCAGACTTCACTCTTCATCAAATACATATTTATGATAGCATACAGGTCGAGACTCCAGTAGATATTTCCAAGGGTTTCAAGTAATAAAATCTTCACTAGACTTTTTTTGCAAGGCGCTTTTATTGTGACTACTTTCTCATTACTTCATAGCTAATACTTTCTCTTTATTTTGAGATAAAAGCAAGGCAGGCAGAGAGTATTATGGAAAAACGCTAGCTGAATGTGTGTAAAATTTTCTAATAGATGGAACAGAATTACCTGTCACAATCACAAAGAGATGATTAAGTGCCAATGACTCATACTGCTCCATTAACTGAGCCCCAGTATAAATTTAGAAAGATTATAGGTTTGAGGTTTTTCTAAGTCAATCTGCCAATTTAGTCAGTACGAAAGTATTCGAAGAGTTTATTTTATCATCATGAGAGCATTTAAGAGATCTCCCTTTAAAATGTCCTGTGTTCAGTACTGCACTCGTGCATTTTACACAGGTGACAAATCTAGTGGATATAAAACTTACTTCAGAAGCGCTGGTGTGTCAGAAGTAACACTTTTCTTTACATCAACTTAAATCTAGCACTGGGCATTCTGTGGCAGGAAATTCAATCCCAGTCACTTTTGTACTTTCTTCCCTTGCCCAGGACTGTGTCAAAAATCCCAGGGTCTTAAACATCACCAAAGCAAAAGGAAGTACCCCGCTCCCTTTGCCCACTGCGGTCATTCACCTACCCTGGTTTACCTTTGTCACAGATGGCAGGGAACACATTAGTCCACAATTGGTCCACCCACTGTCCCAGGCTGTACAGAACCCTCAGAGCCTGTGATTGTGCTGTTTCTGTGCCTGTGGCAACCATGGGAAGTCATTGGTGTGACTGTGGTAGTCCCGTCAGGGATGCTGGTGGGCTATCTTTTCTGACATCTTGCTATCTCTTGATAATGTGTTAGTCATCACTAGCCACATGACTAGTTCTGGCCAATTAGTTGTTAGTGGAAGTGATGATGTACAGCTTCTGGTCCTTTAATCACCAGTGAGAAGCCCTCCATTTCTTTTTCTCCTCTGGTACAATGCTAATAATGTTGGAGATGGTGGCTGTTCTGTCTACAGGATCCCGGGGTAAGGAAACAATGGAGCAGAATGAGCCCATGCTAACGACAATGGAAATGAAGCCTGAATGAAAAATAAACCATGTTGTCTTACACTGCTGAGATTTAAGTCTAATTTGTTAGCAGAGTATAATTTAACCTGGTGGTTCTCAAACATGCACAGGCATCAGAATCTCCTGGCGGGCTTGTTAAACACAAGATTGCTTCACCCTTTTCCCAGAGTGTCTGACTCAGTTAGACTGCTGGAGGGGTGGGGGGACCCCAGAATTTATATTTCTAACAAGTTCCCAAGTGATGCTGATGATGCTGTTCAAGGACAAGACCTTGAGAACCACTAACCTAGGCTATCCTGACTTGATACTCAATGCCCTGGAGTGATACATAAGCCTTTCTTCTGAACTGGGTTCCATGCCCAAGGGTCCCACAGACTTGGTTGGGGAAAATGACTACATATTTATTTTTCATTAACTTCTAAGTAAAAATGCAACATTTCTTTCTATTACAAACGTAGGCAATAAACTACAATAGTATTAGCAGTACCTGTACATCCATCATGAATGAAAAGCAGACATATTTTTACTTTAAAGCTAAAAATCTGTGCTCAACACCATATATGCCACTAGATACTATTTTATATGTTAATAAATAAACAAAGATGTAACTGTATCTCAATGCTAAAAGTATTTTGACAAATGAATTTCAATTTAATAGGCTTCCTTTACAATTCTCACCAAACTACCGAAGGAGAGAGACCATGGCATAGAAAAAAAATAAATAATACTTGCGGCATCATCTGCTCAGTTCAGCCCAAATTCTTTCCTCTCTCGGGATAATTCTTTTTCCTCTAGCCATCCTCAAAAGAACTGTTCTCTCTTCTATCCTACCGCAAGATACACTGCATACTCTCTCCAGCAAGCTTGGATTTACAAAAGATGAAAAAGAGCAGACTTCCAGTTATGTTTGCTTTTTGCATTGCACAATTCCCTGCGATGGGAAAACTAGGGAAGTGGATAATTGCTTGGGAATGGGGACAGGATTTCAAGGGGGAATAAAACTTAAGATGGAATTCAACAAGTTATCCTACCACAGTCCATCTTCGTGGAATGGAATACCTTCCTCTCCTCCTTTCTTTATATAAATAAAAGTGTTCATCTTCTTTCAAAACTAGTGCAAAATCTCTCTCTCCTCTGAAACTTTCAATAGTTACCTAATTTTAATATTATTATGGTACTTGCCCCTTATGCTTAATTTGATATGTATTATTGCATATTTACAGTTTGAGATTGATCATACATCCTTCAAAATGTTATGAGCATAATATGAACAATATATAAATATTATGTGTCTATGCATATTACCATTACCTATATACATTTGGTCAATTATTAAATCACGGGTATTACCGAGTAACAGTCTACAGAGAAACAGGTTTTCAGCTCTGGCTCACCACTGTAAGTAACTACATGTGTCAGGCATGACAGCTGGGAACACAGCCATGATCAAGACAGGCAGGTCTGTGCTCTCATAGAAGTTAACTTCTGTTGGGGGATAGAAATAATAATAAGTAAAATACTACAAGAATAATAAGAGTATTCCCCCAAAGTGTTAGAATTAAAAGAGGAATGGGCTACTGGTGTCATTTGGGAGCTTGTTAGAAAAGCAGTCTCAAGTTCTAGCCTAGACCTAGTGAACCAGACCTGACATTTTAATAAGAGCCCACATGATTTTTTTGTATACTCATGTTTAAGAAGCCTTGTACATGACTGCATAGTAGCACACAGGAAGTGCTCCAAAGTTACTCAGTTAGGGACAGTGCATGTTCATTGACTGACTTCATGCTGTAGTTTCAGGTGGATAAATCAGGATACTGATAAAAGGTGAAGACGGTTATAGTTTATAATACCTGTCTTCGATCTTTAAACAAACTTGGATCCTTTTCAGGGCTCATTTCATTCCTCACAGTACATACCTACTATGTGTGCTGAAAGGTCACCAAACTTTTTAATGAAGAAAAGCCATGTTTCACTAAGTTTGGGGTGGGGGCAGGGGAGAAGGGGCACTAAAATCCAAATACCGCAAAGACCTGACACTTGAGAACCCTCAGCTTCTAGACAGCATCGGACAATCTAGTAGGAAAAAGTCAGGGTGCGGAATGACACAGACGGGGGTGGAAGGTATCTTCTGGTCCTGCTGTTGGCAATCCATGATCCATAGTATATCCCCTTACTTCTTCTATCCTCAGCTGCCTCACCTGAAAAATGGGACTAATAATAACAATCAGTGTTTACTATTTTCAGAGATCTAAACTTTTTTAAGTTTTATTTATTTAAGTAATCTCTATCCTCCACATGGGGCTTACACTCATGACCGTTAGATAAAAAAAAAAAAATTTTTAAGTGAAAAATGGCATACGATATCATGTGGTTATATCTTATGAGACAATCCAGAGCATCTCAAACATTCTGAGTTCACGTAGCAGTTTGTTAATTAAGTCCAAATAACTGGAAGGTAGCCATTTGCATGGTGTCTATCAGATGTCGATGTGTTTTTCTTGAAAATGTAAGCACCACACCTGCCCCTGTGTGTTTGCTATGCCCCCGATGTACCCTGGGGCACAGTTTGGATATGATGAGGGTGCTCACTTGTTCAACTCTCTGACTGCCATTTAATAAACACTCAGCAAGTGCTATATGCTGCTACTTTATGACTTCCCCCTGATCTGTTTAGATGAAGTTAGCTCAGAAAGCCCTCAGAGAAAAACTTGAAGAAGAAAGCTGGGTCTTCAGATAGGGTGTTGCTCTGTGTCTGGAAGCTTCAGAGAATCGAAAGCCAGATGGGAAGAAGACAAGAGACTCAGATCCCCAGAGTGTTCACTGTGTCAGTTACAGGTGCCCTTAAAACCTAGGAATACCCGCTTTTATGGCTCTCTGAGACTCCTCTGTAGGTGCATCAGGCAGAAGCTACCGGAAAGTCTCCTGCACAAGGATGTATAAATGCCTAATGTTTGCTGTTCTCCCTCCAGGTGCTGGAAACAGGCGGCAATGCAACATTATCCACTTACCGTCTTCCAGGTCTTTCAGTACAGTTTACATTGCTGCCCGTAGGTGTTTGGGATGGTACGAAAAGCTAAGGAAGCTAAGTCTTTGGGAAAGGGAAGCATGGCCTCACCAAACCTATAGGCTCCCAGGCCAATTAACCCTTCAAGTTACATAATATGTTACATATTCATCCTTACCAAGCTGTCCTGTCAGTGCTTTAACAAAAACTTCACCAGTCCAAAATCCTAAACAACGGAGTCTAGGTTTCTGAAGAGTCTAGGTTTCTGAAGATATCATAACGTTTTCTACATTCTGGAAAGCTATAATTACTTACACTGAAGTAGCTGGAATGGACCTTGGGGCTAAGTGACCTCCTGCACTGAACTAGTATTAAACGTTAATCTTTCTAAAATGCATTAGCAATTGCTTTGCTTCCTTTGATGCTGTAGCTATACACACGGGTGTGGCTGGTGGGGGACCTTTTGGGTTAAGCAGTGTTGCCACCACATGAGAGTTTCGGGAAAAGCCACCCAGCCTGCAGAACTATCAAGCTTGACACCCATCTCACGGCACACTGCCTCCCACCCTCAGGTTCCAGTGGGCATCAGTCACATGCATACCGGCTTGTATCACTGCATCTGCCCTTTCATGCCCTCCCGCTCTGTCCCCTTTCCCCATTTTACACACTCTTTGTTACCATCATGTCCATGTCTTTTAGGACTCTTTTCTCCCTTCCTGGGATGTCAGTATCTTTCTGACCTGAGATTATTTCTTCTGGGGGCTCAGGGTCCTCTGATTGAATACCAACAAAGCGAAAGCCATTTTGTTTTGTTTTGTTTTACATTATAAGTTGATGTTAACAGTCAGTATAAGAGAGGATATTGAAAGAAAAACGAACTGAAAGCGAAGGTCAGTTTAGTATTACATTTCCAAAGCAGCTCTACGAGGCAATAGGAGCTAAAGGTAAGATCATGCTCTATGAAGCCTGCCTTCTGCACCTGCTCACAAGCACCAGCTTTTCGATCTAGTGTTTATAGGATCTTGACAGAGATACAGGAAGAGAGAGACAGAGAGACAGAGCGTGAGCAGGGGAGGGGCAGAGAGAGAGAGAGAGAGGAGACGCAGAATCTGAAGCAGGCTCCAGGTTCTGAGCTGTCAGCACAGAGCCCGATGCAGGGCTTAAACTCACAAACTGTGAGATCATGACCTGAGCCGAAGTGGGACACTCAACCAACTGAGCGACCAAGGCGCCCCCCATTTTTCACGTTTTAAATCTGTTCTTTCACTGTTAAATCTGGAGGCAACATAAAGATGATTCCACAGATACCTTAGGAGGTGCTAAGCATTGATCTAAATATTCATGTAAATCATCCCAATGGATCTCAGACAGTGTCCTTCTTAGCCTCATTTTATGGATAAGGAATGGGCATGAGGTTGAGTCACTTGCCCAAAGCCACAAGCACCACCATCTTACCACCACACCACTACTCCTTGCTGGCTGGAAGCACAGAAAATAGTGTGATGTGTGTGACATGTAACTCAGCAAGCCTCTGATCTTTCACAGACTTGAAAACTGAAAATTTCACACCACCAATATTTTCACACTTCTGAAATGTCACAGATTTCACAGTAACTTTTTGTGGGGGGTGGGAAGAAAAGATACATAATCACATTAATTGTATGTATTGGTTAAAATATGCATTCTATTTAGTTAAAATATGGGGAAAAAGTATCTGTAGGTCAAGGAAAAACTGTATACCCATGTTGGGGGGGGGGTGTACTTGTGCATGTAAATGAAAGTGTCTACACTCACATACCGATTTCAGTTCTACTAACTGAAATAAAACACAAACTAAAGGGAAAAATAACTCCTGAAAGATAGCAAAGATTAATTGGGGAGGGGGGGGGGAAGACCAGAAAGGAAAGCAAGGCCAGTTATCTAAGCAAGATTCTCCTTCCAAAGGGCATATAGCCCCTCCCTTCAAATCTGTTACTATTGTCCTCAGAATCAGTAGAAATCAGGATGCTCATATATGCAGCACATGCATCAGGAAAGCAGATTTGAAAGGAATGGAGAAAAATATCCCCAGACTGAGACAATACGCGTCATTGTCAGGCAAACAGGACATGCAGGACAAGGGAAGGGCTAGGCACTATCGTTTAACATTAAACAGGTCGCATTAAGCACACATTCCTCTGGTTGGCATACAGAGCCCTCCACAATGCCATGTGGCATTAGCTCCTATAGCTGCCCCCACATACAAGCTAAGCACACGGGATCTGACTTATCCTTCCCCTGTGCCTTTTTCAAGCCAAGGTAACAAATAAAAGTCTTCCTCTCTGCCAGAGAGACCACCCAAGGGTAATTCCCACATAGAGTTCCACCTTTAGTCCTTCTAACCATCCCACCAGGCTCATCCTAAAGAAGAGTATACTTATTAAATACTGCATCTTCCTACCTCCTTAAGAGACACTTTCTCTAACCTCAGCACCTCATTATATTTTAAATCTTCCCTCATGACACTGAACTTATTATTCTACTCCTTTGGTGATTTTCAAATATATTAAGTCGTGTGATACATTGTTCAAATCACAACTAATAAAATCCACCAAAGCAGAAGAATGTCAGTAAAATGGAAATGTAATTTTATGTGTGTGTGTGTGTGTGTGTGTGTGTGTATATATGGTGTATATATATATAAGGTATATATATATACACACACCATATATATGTGTGTGTGTATATATATACCTCTTTAATTTGAAGTATAATGTCTTGCATATAATGGTACTCAGTAAGTATTTGTCATATTTAATGGAAATAGGTGTAAGGGTACTGATCATACATCCCATTTTGCCTACAACAGTCCAGTTTAAGCCAGTTGTCCTGGAACAATTTTTAACAGTGCTCTTCTTCTCTCCTAAGTGTTTCAATTTGGATACAAACTATATGGCCACCTTAGTCATAGGAAGAAAAGTTGTTTGATAGGTGAGAAAAATATATTGTAGGAAAGTTTAAATTACTTCCTCAAAAATCATACAGCATAGAGAACCTTAGTACATGAGCCTAAGTCAATAAGAGGCAAGTATTTTCCTAAAACTTTGAAAAAAGCATAAAATATAAACATTTTCCATAAACATCATAAGTACAGTTTGATGAAACACATTTTACCAATAATCAGAACATTGTTAAAAATTATCACTCTTTGTAAGTATGTCATAATTCTCCTACCATACCTAAGTAATAGTTAGTATTATCTAAATCATCACTGGTTTATTTAATCTTCTGAACATATCACTATCAATTCTCAAAAAGTCAAAATCAAGGGGGCACCTGGGCGGCTCAGTTGGTTGAGATCTGATTCTTGATTTCGGCTCAGGTCATGGTCCAAGCTGTTCTTTACTTGAACTTCTAGAATTTTAGGTTAAAAATTATACTGACATTTAAGATATTATAATCATGTGATATTATAATCATGTAATAATTACAACTTATGATAATATAATAAAATCTGTCCATTTCCGTAAGAAGTTATACAAAATGAATTTAATTGTACTATTATATGGAAATCTACAGTTCCATTTCTTCCCAGATAATAAAAGGCAAGTTGAAAAGTCTCATTTTATGCATGTAAATTAGATAGGAATACTAATGAAATGTGAAAGAATAAGAAATCTCAACAACTCTTAATACAAACAAAACAGGCTTATTTCCTACAGCTCCAGGCAACTTACTATATAAATGTACATTTTATTACATACATAATTGAAATACTACAAAAAGAAAAGAAACAACAGCACTGTTAAAAAAATTATCACTATTTTTATCTAATTCATTCTTTATTATTATTAAACAAATTTAGAAAAAACAGGCAGGATTTGAGAATTTTTACCAAGATCAAGTTCCTTAAAATGTCTAAGTTTTGACATAGTTGGCTCAGAAACCTAGAAGGACATATCTGAGAGGATGTATGCCTGCACAATTTGCTGGAAGAAAGCCAATTTGAAACATGGGGTGCAGCTTCAGTGACATTAGCTAAACATAGAACATGAAAGTGGAGGCAATTAGAGGCTTCAGAGGTAACATTTCTTTTTTTTTTAATTTTTTTTAATATTTATTTATTTTTGAGAGAGAGAGAGACAGAGCGTGAGTGGCGGAGGAGCAGAGAGAGAGGGAGTCACAGAATCCGAAGCAGGCTCCAGGCTCTGAGCTGTCAGCACAGAGCCTATGCAGGGCTCGAACCCACGAACTGTGAGATCATGACCTGACCCAGAGTCAGACACTTAACCAACTGAGCCACCCAGGCACCCCAGAGAGGTAACATTTCTTTGAAGTGTGTACAAGAGTGGCTTCAACAGTCTGAAATTGGTGCAATTTTCTTTTACTTAATTCATTCAATAGCTACTTATTGAATGATCTCAAAAACATTTATTGAGTTGAACACTTCTTTGGGGGCGCTGTCCTAGACACTACAAAAACAAATAATAGGATGTGCCATGCCTCTTATGCTAAAGAAGCTGTAAGATGCAAAGGGAGGTGAGGTAAAAGACAATGATCATAATGATAAAGATGATGATGACAAGGCCATTATTAGAAACAGCATTAAGTTGTGGATTGCTTACTAGATATAAGTAAGATAGCAACTCATTCATGGATGAGAAACCTAAAACTCCAAGAGATGCAGTATTTACACAGATCACTCAGGTAGAATCTTATATAATGAGAATTAAAAGCCAATGCCCTTAGCCACCTTGCTATGGAGATGAGGGAAAAATCCGTGTGGGTGGCAGAATATGGTCCTAAAAGATGCCCATGTCCTAATCTCTTGAACCTGTGAATAGATTAGCTTACATAGTAAAAGGGAATTTGCATATGTGTTTAAGTATTTTCACATGGGGATATTCTAATGGATCTGGGTGGGACCAATGTAATCACAAAGATATTTATTTATTTATTTATTTATTTATTTATCAATCAAAGATCTTTAAATGTAGAAGGGGTGGGACAGTCAGGGGGATACAGGACCACAGTAGAGAGGTAGTATAAGATTACAGAAGAATAGAGATTGCTGGCTTTGACCATGTTGGAAGAAGAATAGGAGCCAAGGAATGTGAATGACCTCTCGAAACTGGAAAAGGCAAGGAAGCATTTCTCCCCTAGGGGCTCCAGATCTTTCAGGGGTTCTCTTTTTCTTCATCTCTGTCCCATCTTTTCTCAACTGCCCGTCATATACAGCTCAAGAATTAATGACAAAAAGAAACAGTTCTTCGGGAAATACTGTGGGGGAAGGGAGCATTCCAGAAATTTAAGGCATCGCTACTACAGTTGTTAAAAATACAGAGAAGTCAAGAAGTGACAAAATGCTTGGAATACACTGACTATCACAACTCCTACAGTTTCCACCTACATAACTAGGCAACTTCACAACTGAAAACATCACACTGTAAATACGCCAAAACTATTTACATCCCCAGTTAAGTCTCTTAAGTTTGTTCTTTAAATCAGGTTAAAAAATTTCATCATTTGTGAGTAAGTTCTGAAGTTCAAATCTTCATATTCTCAAGCACTGCTTGCAGTTAAGAGATAACTATGAATTAAACAGAATAAAACAGGTATAAATATTGCCTAGATTTACAGCAACTGAGTCATGTAATTAAATCCTGGATCTTCACGCAAAAGCCAGTTTATATAAATTAATTGGCCATCTCTAAATACTTACGATAAACACCTAAAATTGAATTCTTCTATGTTCGTGCAACGGAGGTAACACTTGGCTGCCATGTATGACCAGGCAGGTTGTGCACTGTACAATCCCAGGGGGGCAATGGTACAATGGTGCCCCCTGAAACTACATAATGTGGCAGCCCTGTAAGTGAATTTGGTTTAAGAAACTGCCTTCTATCAGCAGTAGAGAAAAATGTGATGAGCAAATCTTAAATGATACAGTAGAGGGCAATAAAGACTCATTAGGTATAGGAGACATTGCAGAGTATGTCAATGGGAATTGAATGAAAGATTTTGATTTATGATTCTATTAGGCATAGTAGCATGAGAGCATGCATAATTATCAGCAGCATATGGTTGGTAACAATTTACAAAAATAATCTAAACAAGCACAGTCCTAGAGAAATGGACAATAGAAGACAGATACTGACATTGTACTATTCATGGCATACAATAAATATTTAGACCAAAAAATGATTATTGATAAGTATATTTTAAAAGGTACTATCATATTACGTTAGGATGGAGTTGTAAAAGTGATTAATCTAAAGAAAAGTCACACTTTTTCTCCTCTTCTGAGGAAGAGGATACTGAATTGTATCCAATTCAAGAATATTCAATATAGTATTCAATAAAGAGTATCTAGAAATTATAAAATTATAGGCCTGGAAGGGAATTGGATATGGAACTCAAACTCCAGTAAATTATTTAAATGCAGCTGACTTTATAAGTATACACTTTATAAGTATACTTTAGAAGTATACACACATACACACCACTCACATACACATACCTATTCTCTAACTTTTCTTAGGAACTTATTCTAATTTTAACTATGACTTGCAGGAAAACTTTTTCCTACCGCTAAAAATTATAATGGGTTTATAATGGAAAATAAGCAGTAGGAGAAATTATATAACAGCTTCTTCCTGTATCAAATTATTTTTAGAATTAATCGTATAGATTATATTAAATTTAACTATTAACTACCTCAAAGGCATCAGAGACTTCCCACCAAATTCTCATGCTAATTTATGCATCCCTACCTTTAAATAGTCTCTTTTCCTGGGTTTACTGAATCCGGTATTTATCTCTTAAGGACAGCAAAAACATCTCTTCCAACAAATCACTGCACTTCACTTTTTTAATAGGTGCTCTTTTTGCCAAGTGCTTTCTTACTGTTCAGACAAAAGAATTCAAATACAAGGCATTTTTATTGACTTTTTATTGTTTTGCAAGTATGACTTTTTTTTTTTTTGCCTAACACCAAATTTTGGTGATTTGAACGTATATAATACAGTAAAAAATTATCTACTCGGGACTCCAATAATTTTGAATTGATGACAACTTTGGTTAAGGGCTTGTCATTTTATTTTTGAAAATGATATTAAGGATGGGGCGATTTGTGAAATAATGATAGACCCCCAAAATTAGGAACTCCTTCAGTCACACTCAATCCTTGTAGAATTACCAGTTACATAAAATTCACACACTGATAATAAATGATTCTCACCCTCATATACCAAAGTTGCTTAAGAAAGGGTATCACTATTAATTAACACTTTGTTGAGATAAGGTTAGCGTCACTAATTAACTTATAGGAATAAATACTGTACTAATTGTATTTAAGGACTTCCCAAATTACTTCCTTTTTACTCTCTTTTATTCTGACAGCATTCCGATCCCCAGCCAACATGAGAATCATAGATATACCAGTACACTCTAGCTGAAAATGTGCATAATCAACAACGACGACGACGACAACAACAGCTAACAGTTATAAAGATGCCTTACACTTCACATGAATTACCTCATTTAATTCTTAAGACAGTCCTATGAGGCAGGTGAAAACAATCACACCGTCACCCACAGTAATACAATTAATAGCAGTACTGCCAGCCACAACTTGATATTCTCCGTCTGCCCTAACTCATTTACTTTCACAGCAACCATATGAGGTAGGTACTAGAATTATAGTATTACGTTTTACATATGAGGACATTGAGGCACAGAGAGGTTATGTATCTTGTCTAGCCCAAAAGCTATGAAACAGCAGATCAAGATTAGACTCAGTTTGGCTCCAGAATCTCGGCTTGTAACCATTACACTATGCTACCTCTTCTCTCATGGCAATTCCGTAACACCCATACTACTTTATTATCCCCACTTTACAGATGAGAAAACGGAGACACAGAGAATTTAGGTAATTTAACTAGGACTGCCTAGCTTACAGGTAGGCAGAGCCAGATGGTAAATATTTTTGGCTTTGCAGACCATAGGGTTTTTGTGGCAACCATTCAACTCTGCTGATGGAGCACTAGAGCAGGCATAGACAATACACAAATAAATGAGTGTAGCTGTGTTCTATAAAACTTTATTTTTGAACAAAGAAATGTGACTTTCACAGAATTTTCAGGTGTCACAAAAAATTCTTTTTAAAAACCTTGTCAACAACGTACAAACCATTCTTAAGTTGCAAACCATTCAAAAATAGGCAGCGGGCCAAATCAGGAAGACCAGCTTTAGTTGCTATAGTTTGTCTGCTCCTGACACAGCAAGCGATTGCTGGAGCTGGTATATTAACCCCAGTTAATCCAGCTCCAGAGTTCACATTTCAAACTCCTCCCAAAATGTGCTTCTCAAACTTACATGTACACAGGGGTCTTGTCAAAATGCACTTCTTTAGATTACCATATGCCTCCCTAGTCTCTGAAATCACATGCAATTCTATGCTGCTACCCATAACCAGGTGCTAAAAAGTTTGTGCCTTCCAAGCACGCTTTTGAGTAACAGTGACCCCCTGTCACATGGGGGTGCCAATTTACCTGGTAAACAGAAAAATTCTTTAGCTTACATAATCTATAATTTGTCAGTCCTGAGGGAACATTAGTCTGAAATTCACATGAAATATAATATATATTTCTTACTGCATCCATGCTAGCATAATATAACCAAGTAATCAAACTTTTGCTTTCAAACTAGACATCAGTTTTGCCCTCTACCGACAGATGTAAGGCTCACGTCAGTGACAAAGAAAAGCACAGGCAGAATATTAAAGAAAATGGGGTCTTCTGATCTGATTTTTCTTAATGGTGTTGCATAGGCAAGATAAATTTCTCCCTCTGATGAGACCCAACATTAAATATAAAGGAACAATTTTATAGGCTTTTATTGTTTTAAAAGTACTGTAATAATTTTTTATACCAATCAAGTTTACCCTCGGAAAAATGGAAATAAACCTCTTCAGAAATCTCTACACTTTCCACCAGAAATTAAACACTTCTACTTTATTAAAGTGTCCTTTCTTCTTCCTATAGATTTGTGGTCATATCATGAAGCTCTTTTTAAAGACTTCTAGAAAAAAAGACGTACACTTTGTGTTAAAAGAAAGGCTTTATGGTTATCTTAGGAGTTTATTATTTTATGTAACAAAAGCTTAGGCTTAGTTTTCTTTTAAACCTACAATCTAGTATTCACAACCCTAACATTTGTTTTATTTTTCTGAAGAAACCCTGAGATGCCTAATGAGAGCATTTGCTGCCTAAACAAAACACGTATTTTTTATAGTCTTTTCAAGTGGTGTTTTCAAAGGCACTTGAAGAAAGGATGATGTTGTGTGATGATTACCATCTGGATGCAGTGATATTCTTTGACCTTTATTTAATCACCATTATTAAAAGGCATTTACCAGGTACCCAGTTGTGGCAGCCGCTTATTTGTGCCATGGCATTAAGTTCCATCCCGCCTGAGGGCTGGAAGAAAACCTGAGTGGTCATTTTATCCAGCTGAGTTTCTAACCAAAATTACACAAACCCATTCAGAGAGAGCATTTTCTCCTTTTCCAAGTGGTATACAATTTTTTATAACCTTCCCTGTCAATCATTTCATAACAAAGTCAACTGAAAATAAGCGAAAGCAGATTGTATAGAATATATTGGTGATGCCTAATTTGGGTAATGCTGCATGCACACAAACACAACACACACACACACACACACACACACACACACACACGAAAAGAATGACAGCAAAAAACACAATGCCCGTCCTGGCTAGGCAGTTTGCAACACAGCTTATTGTTACGGGGAAAAAAACCCCAAAGAATTCATCTAAACAAAAAGTTCAGAGTACAATGTTAAGAACAACTTCAAAACTCCAGGCATCCGCAGCCCAGATCAGAAGGCGACAGAGAGTGAGGCCACTGACTGTTAGCTTAACAGGGAGAAATTCTCAAGAAATATAATCACTGGACACTGATATGTAGATGACTGAAAAATACAAATACTAACTTTAGAAGAAAACATGATATATCTTCATGCAGTGACTGGAGTGATGGATTAATATGATTTTATTTTATATATGTCTCTTCCATGAGCTAAACATGGGGTAGCAAGTTATTTTTTTGCATGAAGTTGCATGAAGATATATCCATTACTAAAATGACAAAATTGTCTCAAATGTTGAAGAGCATTTACCCCTCTAAATTTAAACCAATTCATATTTGGGGGTTACAATAACTATTATTTTTTACTATGTAGCATTCATTTTCCCTCTTTCCCATAACTACATCCCTATTTCCCTCTGAGGAACAACCCCTCTCCTGCTCAGTCACCTGCCTCCAATGAAGCTGACTCCAAATCCAACCCTGACTGACGCAGGGCATGTGATCCAGGATGAACCCAGTCCTTACAGTGGTTTTCCTAGCCACAGGTATTGGTTCAGGAATGAGCATCTGACTCAGACCAAATTATGGGAAGATGTATACTGCTGTTTGTGGGAAATTCATTTTTTTCCCATTGTCTCTAAAACCCAAGAAGTTTGAGATACAAGTTACTGCTGCCATTTTGCTAACACATGAAAACTGAAACTAGAGTCAACATAACAAGAGGCACCAACAGGAGATGGAAAGGAACCAAGTGTTGATATTTTTAAAGCCCTGAATCCAGAAGGTCCTGTGACTTGGGTTTTTCAGCCTATATGAGCCAACAGAGTTCTTTTCTGTTTAATTAAGCCATTAAAAAAACAATTGATTCAATGATTTAAAATTAAACAGGAGTAATCCCTTAATATGTCATTTAAATATGCCTTTCATTTAATCTTTTGTGCATATACATTTTAATAGTGAAAAACTTCAGTCAAATAGTGAACAAACTCTCTAAATCCTGTCACCTTAGTCTAACTGTATAGTTTTTGAGGTAAAGAATTATGTCATATTTCTTTGTATTTCTCAAGATACCTAACGGTATATTTTTAATGCATATTCTCAAAAATTTTTTGTTTGATTTACTGACTTACCCTTTTATTTGTGAATGGGAAATCTTCAGTAGATCTGAACTGGGAAAAAACTCTATATGGTTCAAAACATGGTCTTAAGATTATTAATGTTTACATATGACCAATTGCTACTTTTTGAGGAAATGGATATGACCTTATTTATTCAACAGAGTGCTTTGGTGCATATCTTGAATCCAATCGTGAAACATCATTCAAACATTTTACAAAGTAACTGACCATTAATCTTCAAAAGTGTCAAGGTCATGGAAGATAAGAAAAGACTGGCACAGGTTGGGAGATACGACTGAGACATAACAACAAAATACAATGTGAGGTCTTGCATTGGATCCTGAACTAGAAAAAAGACAGTAGCGGAAAAACTGATGGAATTCTTATAGGGTCTATAGGTAAGTTAACAGAATTCTATACATGCCCATTTACAGGTTTCAATAACTGAGCTACAAGAATGTAAGAAGGTAACATTAGGGGAAGCTGAGTGAAGGGCATGTGGGACCCTCTTACTGTTTCTGCAACTGTCCTCAAAGTCTGAATTTATTTTAAAATAGTATGATAAAAAAAAAGACTACTCTTCAAAGTAGCCTGAATATATACCTAGAATGATGCTTCAGTATTTTTGGAATTTATCTTTCAAAATTGCCTTTAGAGCAAATTAAAAAAAAAAAAAAAAAGAAGCTCTTATTACATTCTGAAAATAAAGGAAACTCTATTTAAGATGGGGTCTGGAATCCCTCCCCTGCTCATGCTCTGTCTCTCTCTCTCAAAAATAAGTAAACATTTAAAAAAATTTTTTTTAAAAAGCGGGGGGGTGGTGACTGGGTGGTTCAGTCGGTTAAGCGTCCGACTTGGGCTCAGGTCATGATCTTGTGGTTTGTGAGTTCGAGCTGTGCATGGGACTCTGTGCTGACAGCTCAGAGCCTGGAGCCTGCTTCAGATTCTGTGTCTCCTCCCCTCCCCCTGCCCCTCCCCTTCTCTCTCTCTCTCTCTTTCAAAAATAAACATTAAAAAAAAAAATTTTAAATGATGGGGTCTGGAAGCACTGAAGAGGGAGTTCTCACGAATGCACTGCTCTCTGCAGCAAGAAGGAAGAATTGGTTTAACAAGAAAGGACGTTTTTCCCATAGGAATTTTATCTCCTGCTTTTAAGGAAAGGAAGAATGGTCCCTCCCTGCCCCAGCAACAAGGTACAATCCACCACTTACAGCCAATGAGAAGGCATGACAATCTTGAACTCCTGAACTTTTATTCAAACAACTCTTCCCAATTTCCTCCTAAAGCTTAATAAAAGCTGACCTTCCTTTGTCTCTTTAGACTTCCCTATGATTCACCATAGCTTGTTTGTGTCCTATTGCGATTTCTTTGCTATTCCCAAATAAACTTTTTTTTTAACTTAAATAAAATAGCTCTTTGTTCTGTTTCAAGTTAACAACTTGAAAATCAGAATTACTACCTCAATAGTCTCCCGCATTTATGTGAGGCTCTTAGAGAGCCTTCAGCACTGGGAGCAATCAAAAATGTGATCCAGGAAATTTGTGCTGCAGCTTAATCACCGAGTCTAACCGAATCATTTGAAACAAACTGTAGACATCCTCAACAGCAGGCTTCATCCCTTCCCCTTATTCTACTATATCTACATTTACTCTTTTATATTTAGTACAAAAATGTGTTTCCTGTGGTAGAAAAAAAAAATCAATAAATATAAATTGAATTGGAAGTAAATTACATTTTATAAATGAAATTTATAAGGATGTAGATAATTGAGTTGAAAACAACAAAATCAAAAGAAAACCATGTAATGTCTAAGTTAAATTTGTAACTTCCAAAGAATAATGAAGAGATGACCAAATTATAGGGTGGCTGAATGTAAGTTATCTGGGTTAAAAGAACAGTCATTGAGAGGAAAGGTCCTCTTCCTTGCCACCCTCCTCTCCTGAAAAAAAACAAAAATGTAGCTCAATATGCTACAATCCATTTCTCAAACTAATAACATTAATAATCCTTCCCTATTCCTGTAATATATTCCAAGTTTACACTATGAAGATTCAATTTCATGAAAAAACGATGAATGCTGGTCTTTTTATTAAATTCAGCAATCATGTAAAGTAAGCAGTTACGTTTCTAAACTGAATTAAAGAGGAAGACACAAAATTCATAAGATATAGGTCTTGGCCTCGATTGAGAAGCTCATAGTAAGGATAACAGATATGTCAATATAAAAAATATAAATATGTGGAATAGCAGAAGTTCATACAAGTTATAGAATTGGGGCACTGGAGAAATTAATATTCTTTGGACAATGACATAAAAGGAGGCTTCTTAGAAAAGAAAATGCCTGAGTCAATCTCCATTTATGAACAAGTACATTTGAGACTTAGATAAAGTGGCTTATCCTACATCACAAGGCTAGTTCATCGAACATTTGAGAATAGAACTCAGGGTGCCTGGTTGGCTCAGTCGGGTAAGCATCTGACTTTTGGTTTTGGCTCAGGTCATGATCTCATGGTTTGTGGGCTGGAGCCCTACATCAGGCTCAGCACTGACAGTGTGGAGCCTGCTTGGGATTTTCTCTCTCTCTCTCTCTCTCTCTCTCTCTGCCCCTCCCCTGTGCTTCCTCTCTGTCTTTCTCTCCCTCTCTCTCAAAAATAAACAAATAAAGTTAAAACAAACAAACAAACAAAAGAATAGACCTCAAGTCCTTGAACGGTCTCTTGGATAAAGTACTGTAACAATTTCCTGTCACTCTGTTCAAGTTGGTGAGTCGTCCATTCTTAGAATGCTCACAGGCAATGATGTTCCTCAGATTGTTAATGACCATTCTAGTCTTTTAAGTGCTAAGTCAAAAACCAAGGTATCATCCTTGATCTTTCTCTTTCTCTCACATCCCATAATTGGTCTCTCATCAAGTCATATAGTGTGTACTTTCCAAATGTAACCATAATTTCACTACCTCTTATCCTTTCTGGTCCAAGCCAAGATTATCTCTCACCTGGTCTCTCTGCTCTGCACTGGTCTATTCTTAACACAGTAGCCAAAGTGATTCTATTAAGATGTATATCTGATCATACTACTCATCTGCTCAGTACCTTCCAGTGGCTTCCCATCTAACTCAGAGTTAAAGTCAAAGTCCTCACAATGACCTACAAGGCTCTACAAGGTTTGGCCTCCTATTGTCTTTCTGACCTCATCTCCTATTACTCTTCTATTACTCTCTCAATGACTTCATTTCAACTACCTTTTCTTCTTCAATATTCTTCAAACGTATCATCCATGTTTCCACCTTAGGCTTTCTCCTCATTTTTCCTTCCATTTGCACCCACATCTAGATCCCTCACTTCCTCTAGTAATGATCTAATAATCACCTTCACAGTGAGGGTTTCCGTGGCCAAATCATCTAAAATTTCACCCTCCCAACATTTCCTACTCCCCTTTTCTATTTTATTTTCATCCTTAGCACTGAAAAATACTTATCATATATATTTTATTCAGGTATCTTCTTAAGGGTCTGCTCCCTCCTCCCTAATGTGGGCTCCAGGAGGGCAAGAACTTTTATCATTTTTCTCCACTACTTTTATCCCTAGTGCCTAACACATAGTAGTATTCATTATATACTCATGAAGGAATAAATGAGTATGGATGTCATGATAACAAAGAACAAGCCATTTCCAAGGGCTAGAAATAACCAAGAGCTGGTTCTTTCAAAAGATAAATGAAATTGATAAACCTTTAGCCAAACTCATCAAGAAAAAAAGAGGGAGGACTCAAATAAATAAAATCAGACATGAAGGAGGAGAAACAACAACTGACACTACGGAAAAACAAAGGCTTATAAGAAAAAATTATGAAAAATTATATGCCAGCAAATTAGACAACGTAGAAGAAATGGATAAATTCCTAGAAACATGTAACCTTCCAAAACTGATTCAGTAAGAAACAGAAAATTAGAACAGACCGATTACTAGCAACAAAATTGAATCAGTAATCAAAAAAACTCCCAAAGAACAGAAGTCTAAGACCAGATGGCTTCACAGGTGAATTCCACCAAACATGTAAAGAAGATTTAATACTCTGTTCTTCACAAAATATTCCAAAAATAGAAGAGGAAGGAAGGCTTCCAAATACATTCTACAAGCCAGCATTACCCTGATACCAAAACCAGACAAAGATAGTACAAAAAAGAAAACTACAAGTCGATAGCTCTGATAAACATAGATGCAAAAATCCTCACCAAAATATTAGAAAACCAAATTAAATAATACATTAAAAAAACATTCACCATGATTAAGTGAGATTTATTCCAGGGATACAAAGGTGGTTCAATATTCTCACATGAATCAATGTGATACATTACATTAACAAGAGAAAAGGTAACAACCATACATCATCTCAATATGCACAAAGAGCATCTGAAAAAGTACAACATTCACTCACGAGAAAAACTCTCAATAAGCTAGGTTAAGAGGGACCACACCACAACAAAATAAAGGTCATATATGAAAAACTCACAGCTAACATGATACCTAATGGTGAAAAACTGAAAACTTTTCCTCAAAGATCAGGAATAAGACAAAAATGTCCAATCTTATCACTTTTATTTAACGTAGTACTAGAAGTCCTAGTCACAGCAATCAGACAAGAAAAAGAAATAAAAGGCATCCAAATTTGTAAGGAAGAAGTAAAACTTTCACTATTTGCAAATGACATGATACTATATACAGAAAATCCTAAAAACTCTGCCAAATCAATGCTAGAACTGATAAATTAACTCAGTAAAGTCAGGGGATACATAATTACTACATGGAAATCTGTTGCATTTCTATACGCTAATAATAAAGTAACAGAAAGAGAAATTAAAAACATAATCTTATTTACAATTGCACGAGAAAGAATAAAATACCTAAGAATAAAACTAATCAAGAAGATGAAATACCTATACCTGTGTATATATACAAAGAACAAGCCAATACTCAGTGATAGAGCAGGGACCAGACAAAAGATGATAATCCATGGTTACAGTGTAAAGGAGCACCTCCATGTCTAACATATACTTGGTACCCGATAACTGTTTGTTGACTAAATACGTTAATAAAAAATTACATAGGAGATATCTTCTGGCTTCAGGATAAGACCTGCTATGTAATAATTAGGAAGTCAACAACAAAAACGGCCCATGGATAGCATTGCCAAGAATCTCTTCCAACTGACACTTACATGATGCTAATGTCAAGGACCATGGGAAAATCTTAGGATAGCTGAGGTAGGCCATTATTTGTCACATCAAAAGTTCCTTCACTCCATGAAGAAGAGAGAAGAAGGCATAACAGATGTCAAGAAATAAATACTTCTTCAATTTTAAACCTTTGCTGTGTGTGTGTGTGTGTGTGTGTGTGTGTGCGCGCGCGCGCGTCCAAAACACTGAGCAGGGAAAAAGCTTCCTTTCTTCTCACAAATTCACATATATAATCCATTGATTTGTGGGTCTAGAAAGAAACAACATATATTTTCCCCATAGCTTCATTTTACTCCATTAACTATACTATCAATTTCTCACCACAAAATAAAAATAAAAATACTTACATCACAAGATATTTTGAGGATTAGTATAATGCTGGCTTGAAAATGCTTGTAAAGTATTAAGTGCTATTACTATTCCAAAGGAAACATTTGTGAAATACAATACTTGTCCATGAATATTCTAGGTTCAACTCAACAGACCACAGACAAAACAATGAGAATATAATAATCAGAGAGTTTCAGAAATCATGTTAAAATAAAATCAATATATAAGTAGCAGAAGCAAAGATAGGTTCACTCAAGTGTGAGGGTAAACAGATGAAACCCTATGTACTTGCATTCTGCAATGAAGCAGCATTTGTGGTTTTTAGTGAAACCAATTATATATTGATGAAGAAACTAAGCTATGAGTAGATGTTACCCAGATGAATCAGGCTTAGAAGTTAGATTTTCCTGACTCTAATTCAGGACTCTAAAATATAACAATAAACCATGTACTGAGCTCTAACTATGGGCCAATATTGTCCTAAGTCTTTATATGGATATCACAATGATGCTGCTGTTCTTACAATCCTTACAATAGGGACACATACTGTTTTTACAAAGAAAAAGTAAGTAATTTAGCAAGGTGACACACCTTAAAAGTGGCCGAACTAGAATCTGAACCTGAACAGGCTAACAGCCCCAAGATGCTCTCAATCTCTATGCCACTTCTCTAAGCGGAGGTAGACTGACAGCCTCTCATCATGCGTTCTCATTATCATGCAAAGTCAGTTCTGAGGGTGGAAAAAATCTTAGCGTAATGGCCCAGCGCCTCCAAAGGGCCACAGAACATAAACAGATACACTAAACCTGTGGTATTAAAATTCCATTTGAGGGAGGAAGAGATTAGAGAAAAAAGGTCTAAGAAGGCTCTTTATGAGAAAGGAAGGGTAATTATTAAAAGTGCTGAAAATACTGCCTTAATCAATACCACTTAACTGAGAAAAAGTAAACATTTATTCTATGTATTAAATTGACAATGGATTCACTAACCCCTCCATCCCATTAAACCCTTTCTTTCCCATGACTGCTTAAGAGACTACTGTAGTTGAAAGTCACATGGAAGAATCATTTGAGTAAAGAGGATCTAGCCTTATTAAGGCTGACAACCAGCCTCTCTCCCTGCATTTTTCCTGCCAGCCTCCTTGACTTGCTATTTTATTTCTCTAAAGTGGATAAAATATGGGCTTAGGAGAACAGGTACTCAGTGGAGTGCAGTGGGAAAGGTACAGTATTTGGACACGGGAGGCTGGAGGTGACCTCAGGTCCACCATTTACTGGTGTTGACAAATCATCTCAAATCCTTTGAGCTGCAGATCTTGCATCTACAAAATGGAAGCAATAAAGGATGGGGAAAGTACAGAAAACAAAGAAGTATTTTAAATGTTAGGTATTGTTATTACCGGAAGGAATGCAGGTGGTTGTGCTACTGAAATTAAGTGATAATTCAAATGTGCTTTTATATATTATCACACTGGACTCTCAAAATAAAGTGGAACAATCATTTCCAGGTCTCCTAAGCACAGAGGAAAAACAGAGTTCAGAGAACTTAGTGCATTACCTAAGGTCACAAAATTAGCAAGGGTCAGAACCAGGTCTATCCTCAGGCAGTGCTCTTTCAGGCAAATCTGTTAACTATCAGCACAAAATTAAATGGTAAATTCCATTGATTTTCTGATGTATTAATTGGCTTTAAGACAACAAGATGATGATGCTGAGAAATGAGTAAACATTCCCAACATGATAATGTTTGTGCTGACTGAGATTTGTTGGTCATGGGCTCTTATTAGACTTCTAAATAGTTTAATCAAGGTTTTGTATAGCATTTGCTATTCACTCAGGGAAGCATGTGTTTTGCCAAAGTTGGCCACAGGGACTGAAGAATATACAAATGGATAATGACTGAAACAGAGGGGGAAAAATAAACTAACACATTCAATGCAGAGATAGCAATTAAGAAATTGAACACAATATTTCATTTATGTTTTTACGTGTTGCCTAAAGCACAACAGTCAGACAAACCTTTAAGGTTAATGAAGATTACTATAGGGATGTTAACATTTAAAACTGAAATCTAACTTCATTTCTGTGAAATGACTTGAATTTTGTTAAGTTATTTACAAAGGTAAGTTTTTCTGGAACAGATCATTATCCTTTCCCAAAATTGCTTTGAGGCACACAAAATAAACCAGTAGACCAACCAACCAACAAAAACCTGTCTCTGAGATCACCCAAGACCTTCTATGTATTATAAAAATAATACATTAATAGTACTAACAAAAAAATAAATATGAAAAGGAAATAAATCCATCAATATCCAAGCGCCTTCAAAGTAAGTCAGATAAATGGATAAAGAAGATGTGGTGTATATATATATATATGTATACCTTTGTGATCACCAAGTAGTATACCATTGTATATATATATATGTATATATTATTGTATATATATACATACACACATATATATACACCTATACATATATATATATATATATATATGTGTGTGTGTGTGTATACACAATGGTATACTACTTGGTGATGACAAAGAATGAAATATTGCCATTTGCAACAATGTGTATGCACTAGAGTGCATTATGGCTAAGTGAAATAAGTCAGTCAGAGAAAGACAAATATCATATGATTTTACTCATATGTGGAATTTAAGAAACAAAACGGATGAACAGAGGGGAAGGGAAAGAAAAATAAAATTAAGATAAAAACAGAGAGGGAGGCAAATCATAAGAGACTCTTAACTATAGAGAACAAACTGAGGGTTACTGGAGGGGAGGTGGGCGGGAGGATGGGCTAAAGGGGTGATGGGCATTAAGGAGGGCACTTGTTGGGATGAGCACTGGGTGTAACTTGTAAGTGATGAATCACTAAATTCTACTCCTGAAAGTACTACACTATATGTTAACTAACTTGAATTTACGTAAATTTAAAAAAAAAAGTTTTTTTAAATACAAAAAAATAAGGTGAGTCAGTACCATTTTCTCTAAACGTAAGCTTCAAAAATACAGTTCATAAAATAGATGTTTCACTTTGTATATTTCTTATAGATGTTAATGAATAACTGTGGCAGTATTAGTCAGATCTGATTCACACTCATTAAGGAGTAACTTCCTTCCGTGCAGTAGAAATACTCATTGTGTTTTTCTGACACTTTGTATAGAATTATCTATTCTGATCTGCACAACAACCCGTAAGGGGAAAGGCAGGTATTATTATTGTCAATTTGCAAGTAAAAAAAAAACTTGGAATCAAGAAGAATTCTGTATTTTCAGGTTTAAAATAATTGTAAAGAGCATCTATGTAAACCATGTACCCAATGCTTGACAGCCCTCCGTATCTCCTACTTTGTCTATAAATACATCTAGCAAAGGGCGGTGGGCACACATATCATCTCCAGTGAGAGTATTCTTAAGCTGACCAGATCTGAACTTGAGGAAACTTTTCCTATGGTGAACCAAAATCCACTCACATAATCTCAAACCCCGGGCCCTAATTTACCTTTGAGGCCACACAAGACAAATTCAGCTGTCCTTGGACAAACAGATTCTGAAATATATATGCTTGGCAACGTCTCCCCCGTGTTCTTTCGTTCAGGCTAAACATCTTACTTGTTCAACAATTCTTCCTATCTTAAGTATATATATAATATATAAATAATATATTTTACATTAACTTGACATATACTTACACGGTAATTTATGGCATCGCTTTATATTTAATAAATATATACTATAACATATAATGTATAATTATACATTTATGCGAATACACGTAAATATCTGTTACAATCTGTACGCATAGGTCCTAAGTACTATTTTTCTCTGTAAGATTCTATACCCGCCTATGGAAGAAGAGCTGAATGTCATCTGATTGTACTTTTTAGCCAAACCAATATACATTTGAGTAATCACTATATACCCCAAATTTGACCAGCACCTATGGAAAAAAACAAAGTGGTGTGACATATGGTAACTCTCCTCAGTTTATAGTCCAGTTGGAGATACTTAATTTTAAAAGCATATAGAATACTCCAAGTAAAATTAAATACTCTATTATCTGATACTAATTATAACTGCAGTAGGAATTTATAGGATTATCAAGTACAGGTCACATATGCCCCAATTTCTGTCGCTTTGCCCATGGCAGACATTGCTAACAGCCCACTGTACTGAATGCTGAATCCGGATCCATTAGCTTTAGAATCCTTCTCTAAGAGAAGTACCTTAAAAGAAGTAATTAAAGCTAAGTCCAGTGGATATCTAGAGTTCATCTGTACCTTGCTAAATTAGCTCTTAGAAAACTGAGAAAATATGTTAAATGTGCTTGCCATATTTTCCCTCAGAGTTTATTACTGGTTTTGTTATTGTTATAGGTTATTATTATAGGTTCTTATAGAAATTATTTGTTTTGAAGTGGAATTCTGCATAAGAAGTTTGACTTATGATAACAACATGCTTTAATAAAATTCCTCAGTGCCCCGTTATAGTTAGAACTTATACTCTTCTTTTTCAGGTTTCTAAATTCACAGTTTAGAAATGACTGAAATAATAGTTTGTCCATCAATAACGACAGAGGGACCTAAATGGACTTCTATAAAACTAGGAATACAATGGGATGTTTTTCCTTTTCCACAAAGGAAACAATAAAGAGAACAGTTAAATATTTTTCCCCAAGGTCACAACTAGACAGACACACACACATGCACACACATATTTAGTATGCTCAATAATTTGATATCCCCCTCAGATATTTTATTTGCAGAGTTACTACAAGATATCTAACTCCTTTTCTATGTTTCTTTGGTTAGGGACTAGTTTAGACAGGCTGAGCCTGAGGACATAAAACATTAAAAGGTGTTTTATCAAAGTTAGTATCATTTTCTTCACCAAACCCTTGGTGGTTCCCTGGTAAAAACTTTATGCCTCTACAATAATCCTGGCCTCAGGGTGTATGGGGGGTGGAGAGCATAAACCCAAGAGAGGCAAAAAGTGACAGCCCAGGGCAAGACAATGGGAAGTGTCAGCCTTCCTCTGTTTCCACAGCGCAAGTAGTGTGCACCTGCACCTAGGAAATATCTGATTTGCTCTGGGGATGATTCTGGCTCATCTGTCAGTCACCTGTCTTTCTTAGGCCAAGGTACATGCCTGGTACTTTCTGAGCACAGGGAAGGATTTTGCTTTACAGTAAGTCTTTTCCCTAGTGAGACATAGTAAGGAGAACCCCAAGCTTTGAAACATCCTAGCAGAGTATATGCTTATTAACTTTTGTAAAATGATAATAGTTATAAAAATAGTTTCACCAGCAAGGTACCTATTTGTCCCAGGCATGAGGCACAGGGATTAGCCATTTTTAGAAAATATTTTTTAAAGCCTCTTAGCCACCATTAGAAATGTTTCTGAAACCAAGGCTACGAGGTGGCCCTATCACTTGACTTGGTAAGGATGTTTTCCAAATGCTAGCAGTGGCATGCGGGAAAGAACCCAGGTCTTTGAGCCTCATTAGAATCCACTGTGCTCTCTTCAATGTAGTCCCCTGATAAGATAACAGGAAGCAGAATATGTACTATGAGTCACGTTTCTTATACATAAATAGATGATGACGGCATTCAATCTTGCACTTGGAAACTGACGGTGGCAGCTTCAGACAGTGCACTTAAAGTCTTTGCACATATTTCCAGGTGTAAAGAGATTCTCTGTGATCTATCCTTTGGGTCACTGCCAAGTTGGTGAAGGCACTGATTGGGAGTGCTGGTGTCAAAGGTAAATTTACACTAAGCTGCCAAGTGACAGACTGGATCCACGAAGCAAGGACCATCTCTGCCTCGCCAGCCGCTGCATGACTTACACCTAGCTGCAAGCAGGCACTCGATATGTACTTCATGAGAAGCGAACGACTGTGGTAAGGTGACATTCAACTCCAGAGCTAGAGGAAAAGAGACACCTATGAGTACTCTACCTCCCCTTGACTTTTACCATGCACAACACAGCTGGCTGGTGACACAGGGTGAATAATGAAGGCTAACCACGATGTCATTTTTCTGACTGCCTTCAGTAGGTCACATGGAGTGTATTTTATTAAATTAAAAGATTGTTTTTAATGAAAGAAGAAATACATATTTTGGCAACTGATGTGACAGGAAAAACCTGGTGTGTATTAATGAGGTCATGTCATTACGGACATTAAGCTAAATGAACAGCAGCTATGCTAGGTCCTAGGCTTTTTAAGATACTGGCCCACCTTCTTCCTAGTGAAAGGCTGCTGTGTAGGATAGAAAATGCTTAGCTAATTATAGATGGGGACAGGAGGAGAGACGATTACTCCTAACAGTTGGTGCCTGGAGCCCAAGCCATAGTAGTAAAAAGACAAGGTGTTTGGAAGGAAGTCATTATCTTGCTCACCTGAGTCCCAGTGCTTGGCACAGTGACTCACTCACTGGAAGTACTGAGTAAATTCTTATAACCAATCACTAAATATCAAATGAGTAAATCCTAGTTAAAAGTGGAGAAAGACTGACAACTTTGATTGGAATTATCTAAAAATGTGATAAAAAAAAAAGGTACCAATCAGATGTCTTAGCCACTTAATTAGGGGTCAGTTAGTGATACATCTTTATGCAAAATGAACTGAATAAATACTGCAATTTACAGGAAGAAACACACACACACACAATTTATTTATTTGGTTTCTTGGATTCCAGAGTCTCCATTCATCTCTTATCCTTGGTGGACATGGACTCTGATAAGAACCCAGTTGAAGGAGGGGCTGGGCAGAGAGATTAACAAGTTTCCAGAGGCAGTCAAGCAGCTGCCTCATTTACTGTGTCGGGATCTATCACAGATGGATGTTCTGGAGGTTACATAAGCTGCAAAGAAAAAATGCAGGTGAATCTGTGGTGTGGGGAAAAAATGGCTACAATAGCTCTTGAAATGGCTTGTGTGTCTCTTTCCTTCAAACTACATTGATGCTATCAATTTTCAACATAAATTTGTTATCGATAAAAATAAAACCAGAGAATGGTACTAGATTTACTCAAATTCAATTATTTGATCATTTTTTCAAGTTTCCCTGTTACTGTGTAAATAACCCAATGCTTCTTTTTTTCTTGTAAATAATGTTTACCTGCTCCTACTGGATAGACTAGAGAATCCCAGAAAATCCTTAATGAAAAGCTATTTAGGAAACATGAGCATGATCATATGACTCAAGGAACAGATTTCAAAAACGTCAGAGGAAGCAGGAAGTGGCTATGGTATGGAAGCACAGGATCTGCAGTCTATTCCTGCTGTCTCCATCCTCTGGGTGACCTAGGATGACTCACATCTCTCTTTCTGAGTGCTTGCAGTGACTCAGTTGTTTTTAAAAAGTTCTCTGTTTAATTCTATATTATGCATAAATTATTTCCTCTGGAAAGCATAATATATGAAATGGTCTTCTTAGTTCCTTCTTCTATCTGTACTTTAAATGAGTTATTTTTTTAATTGTTTTAATGTTTATTTAATTTTGAGAAAGAGAGAGGGTGCAAGCAAGGGAGGGGCAGAGAGAGAAGGAGACAAAGAATCTGAAGCAAGCTCCAGGCTCTGAGCTGTCAGCACAGAGTCTGACGTGCGGTTCGAACTCAAGAACCCATGAGATCGTGATCTGAGTCAAAGTCAGATAGTTAACTGACTGAGCCACCCAGGCATTCCTGGGTGTACTCCAAGTGAGTTATTAACTCCCATTGTTTAGGACACTGAAGTGAAATGTCATTACATTTATAGCATTTAATAGTAAAAAACTAACGATGAAAATATTGTAGAAAATAATTTTCAAAGTTTTGAATTATAGGACCTGACAACAAAGACTTTCACAGCCCAGAAGAAAAAAAAATCTCTATAGGAATTTGGGCATTAGTTTAGGTCTATCAGGAAAACACTAAATGTATCATCTGCAGTATCAGATTCAGTGGATCATAATCTTAAAACACATATTCTCAAATTTCTGTGTAGGAATTATCCAGAATTCCAGGACTCAGAAGCTGTGGCCCCATACTGCACTTCTATCCAGTATCCCCTGTGAAAGGTGCAGGTTGGACCAGAAAACACTTTTAAGGGACACTCTTCCAGGCGGTCATCACCTGTTTCTTTGTCAGTATCTCTTTGAGAGCTATGTTAACATCTATAAATAGAACGACTCATGGGTAACTTTAGGGATTTGGACACAGACTCGCTGCTTGACACTTGTTAATAAAATGAGAAGGCACTTTTAAAGGACAGGCATTTGACCTTGCCTAATGTTTTTATCAATAGACAATGTTTCAACTGAGATTTTCAAGTTTGCTCCTAAAGTTTCTAAAAATGCTTTTCATTGTCTTTTTAAAAGGCTCTAATCTCTTAATTTTAGTGCAAAAATTGTGAAGATGTGAATAACTTTATCAAATAGGTTGTAAAGTACTGCTGAAATGTACACAAATACTAGGTTAGTGAGATTTTGTTTGTTTTTTTTTAAAAACATAGTCCTCAACCAATGAAAAACTTAAAGATTCTGATGAAAGCAAAATAACAAGTTCTTTGCTACATGATGCTGAGCAGAGGGCACCAGTCGTATCAAAGCAATAGTATCAGAAGTCCCCCCAGGACAACTTTGGATCAATGTTCTCTCACTCCATACCACTCCACAGTCACAGAGAGGAATGAGATATTATTACATCATATTTATTCAAGTTTTACTGAGAAAGAACTGTGTGCAAGCATCAAGAGCACAGAGAAAATTGCCACATAGCCAGTTCTTATCCTTGTCCACAGAGTCACAAAAAATGTAAGAAGTGTTAAAATAAGCATATACAAAATGCCCAGAGGGCACCAAAGAGGCAGAAACTGAGTCCATCTGGGGAAGCGAGGAATGCAGGTTTGGAGACGGCTTTTAAACTGGATCACAAAAGGCCAGTGTTGGCTTGAGAATAGAGAAGTAAATTTCATGCAGAGTGAGTAGGAATGAATGCAAAAGCACAGGGCTGTAAAAGTATCTATTCCCATTCACAAAATCTCAAAGTCCAGTGAAAGAGTGTGTGGGATTGAGTGGAGGGGACACAGACTGGAAGGGTAGGCTGGACACAGATTAATAATAGCATGTATTCAGTCCACACACAATTCGCTTACTTCCTTACTTCATCAGTTCTGAGATGGACTTTATTCTTTTCATCTTTAACACCATATCTGTGAATGCATGTAAAAACTTGCAAAGTAGATGCCAGCAGCTTGGAATAAGATCACTTTAAGAAATGTTTCAACACAAATACTCCTATGAAATAGAGAACAATCTTATGTGGAACAAAACATGGATATCAATGACTCAGAAAAGTCAAGCTTTGACGGCAAAGTTTTAAGAACAACCTCAGCTTAATTAACCTTCACTTATTTTGCTCATATTTTGCTTTTTACTTAGGTGCAAGAGTAACAGATAAAGCCCCCTTTTCCCCCCTAAAAATGTCTAAAAAGTCTTTCAGGAAGAATGAAATTAAAACTCAAAGGGATATAAGAAAGAAAGAACCATGCCATAGTTTAATGTGCAGATTATTTTTTCTTAGTGGTATGTGAGAAATGTTGTGCTTTGTGATCACAGACATCTTAGATTTTCTAAAACAGGTTACTCAGCACGCGATAGCATGCCGAGGACGTGCCACACTGTGCCAGGCGCTAGGGCTATAATGATGAGCAAGTATGATCTGTTCCAAATCTCACATTGCTTCCAGCCTCCAGTCTTGATGCTGGGCTGAAAGCTTAGACTACGTAGTACATAGGGAGCCCCCAGGGGGTTTTAAGAGCAGGAATGATGTGATGAGATATGTGGTGAAGGAACTTAGCTCTCTCGATGATATACAGGCTGCAGGGCAGGGAAGGAGACGGGTGGTTCAGGGACTAGTTAGAAAGATCTTGAAATCGTTTGTGTGAGATATAATGAGGGCCTGAATTAAGGCACGGCCACAGGCAGAGAAAGAAAGAGGATTTAAGCAACATGATTCCCAATGCTCAGAGTTCTTGATCAAAGAAAACCAGCAGATAATTTAAACTGCCTTCACTGCTTTAAACTGCTGATGGAAATTCAGGATAGTATTTGAGAGCTATTTAATCACCAAACAGATTTTTCACTTTGAAAGCGGTATGTACACTTTGGCCTTAAATCGCCCAACACCGAGGACAAGGCACTGTGGTGAGCCCTAGGAAAACAAAGAATTGGTCTTCCCAGGTGAAGGGGAGAGAGATCAACAGATGATGTGATTACCCCAGTGTGTGGTGTGCAGTAATAGAGAACTAAGGGAGGCAGTGGGAGAGCTCAAAGGGGAAGCACTGGCCAGAGGTGGGAATCATCTCCAAGGGGGAGTCACATGGGACCAGACGCTTGTAGAAGCAGTACAAAGAGCCCACAAGGTAGGCATTGCAAGAAAGAGGGTTCTGGGTGGAGGTAAGCCTGTGTAAAAACAGAGCTGAGAAAGAGCAAAGCGTATAGAGAGTAATTTTCAATATATAGACATGCTTACTGACAGTGGTGAGAAACAAGGGGGCCTTTAACCCAAGGGACCTTACATCACATTAAAGTGTTTCAATTTCATTCTAGAGCACTATAGACCCACTAAAGGAACATATTTATAGACCCACTAAAGGAACAAATGCCGATATTTCCACTGAAACGGGCCTTTGAAAAATTTTAGGACTCTAAATTGGATTACATATAAAATCAACCCTAAAAAGAGTTTTCAGCAAGTTACAAAATAAATGATAAAATGCAAGGGAAGAGATGACTAGTAAGTCCTATTAAAGTATGCAATTAGTTTAAAATGCTTCTGGGGCGCCCGGATGGCTCAATCGGTTGGGCGGCCAACTTGGGCTCAGGTCATGATCTCACAGCTCCTGAGTTCAAGCCCTGCCTCGGGCTCTGTGCTGACAGCTCAGAGCCTGGAGCCTGCTTCAGATTCTGTGTCTCCCTCTCTCTCTGCCCCTCTCCTGCTCACACTCTGCCTCTCTCTCTCTCTCTCAAAAATAAATAAACATTAAAAATTTTAAAAATAAAATAAAATAAAATGCTTCTGAAAAAGCGAAGTGCTGGGAGCAGTAAACTGCTGACCAATTTAAAATCCTGTTTCTTTACAAGTCCAATTTCAAGGAATGTGTGGCTCTGTTTTCAGAATTATTCCATGATGCACTTTGATGTAATGGAAAAGGTGTCCATAGATACTGAGCGGTCTAAAGATCCTTTTTTGTAAAGACAGCAACATATGGGAAATTTTCCCAGTTTATTCAAAGTTTCTCTCATATTTCTACACATAGTATGCCTAAGGATATAAAATAAAAATGATTATTTTAACATCACCGTGTTGGTTTGCGATCATGTTTACAGAAAAGATTTAAAAATAGTCCTGTTTTTGAGTTCAGACTTACATGGATTTCACAAATTTAAGAAACTAGAAAGCCATATAAAATTTAGCTAATATCATCTTCTCTTTTGGATATATGTTTGGCATCCATGTTGTATCATTTTAAAGTTACCATCGAAGAATGAATGAAGTTCATTTGTCCTGAGTCTTTGATTACACACATGACCTTCTGAAAAAGAACTATCAAATGCTGATGGAGTCAGAGACAAGACCACGGTTTGTGTGCTTCACACAAAAAACTGTTTTGAAATACGTGGCAGACTTTGGGGCCCCGAACTGTGTTCACAGCAGGCATCTAGTCCAGTGTACTGCCCTGCCTCACATAATCTCATGTCCTCGTGTGGTTTTAGCTACTCACTGCTTGAGCATTGCAGCAGCCTTCCTGATGGTATCAACCATATTTGTTATTTACACGTGCGAGTCCACTTCACCCACTAACCTGTATAACTCTGAAGAACAAGAATCGTATTTTCTTCATGTTGGAATCTTTCTGTAACAAAAAGTCAAATGCCTTGCCAAAAAGAAGCTAAAAAAATCTATGTTGAAGTAAATTACAGATGTGTACAATACTTAACAATTTTTATTGCTAGTCTCAATAGATAGTAACATTTCTAGAAAACAAAATTTCGTACTATATAAACTTTGTTTCTTAGTGACATTTTTAATTTTTTTTTAATGTTTATTTTTGAGAGAAAGAGCACAAGCAGGGGAAGGGCAGGGAGAAAGGGAGACACAGAATCCAAAGCAGGCTCCAGGCTCTGTGCTGACAGCACAGACACAGGGCTCAAACCCATGAACCGTGAGATCATGACCTGAGCCAAAGTCGGACGCTTAACCAACTGAGCCACCCAGTCACCCCTCTTAGTGCTATTTCTGAATCATTAATGCTCCCACCAGCATACGTCAAACATCATCAGAACCAACATTTGAAAAACAAGAAAAACCATCCTATTATTCTGAATTAAAAATAATTTTCAGACAAATTGCTTTAATACTGGGGGGCACCTGGATGGCTCAGTTGGTTAAGTGTCTGACTTGGGCTCAGGTTCGGCTCAGGTCATGAACTCACTGTTCGTGAGTTCGAGCCCTGCATCAGGCTCTGTGTTGACAGCTCAGAGCCTAGAATCTGCTTCGAATTCTGTGTCTCCCTCTCTCTCTGTTCCTCCCTCTCTCTCAAAATTAATTAAAGATTTAAAAAATTAAAAAAAAAACCCAAACTTGCTTTGAAGTGAATGATTATGTGTACACAAACTTTCTCAAAATGTCAAAATTATAAGAACAAATCCTTGATTCTAAATAGTACATGTTTAAAGAATGACATGTTTACTGGACATGTTTACTTCGACATGTTTTCTGGATAAGTTTTTGTTTCCGAGTCGAATTCAGCTGTATAACTAAAATACATATTTACATTACAGCCAGCATATATACTTGTAAGATTTCCGATATTATGCGCTCTGAGGCAGCCCTAGACTCCAGATGGCCCAGAATAGAATGTTCAGAGTATCAGAGTATCAATGTTAAAACTAACATTCTCAGATGATTGTATTCTTGTCATCCTCAAGAACACACACACACACACACACACACACACACACACACACACACACACACACA